>NC_081180.1:103670922-103765096 GCF_029867415.1 Vicia villosa | reverse complement strand
ATTTCCTGCCAACGAAGTGCTGCCGAAATTGTACCGCGAACTGCTTTTCCTTATTCTGTTTTCATTTAACCGTCTATTTTCTCACAACGATTTCTACACTGGAAATTGTTGTGAACTTTTCATAGATCTAGCCTTACGTTAGATTTATCGCTTTATTTCCTTGTTTTTATTTTCTGCCATTTAAATTCCGAAGAACGATCCAGCCAACCTGTGGTGGAAGTTCGAGTACTTCAAGATTCAATTCAATTCAGATTTATTTTAATTCAGGTTTTTATTTACCGCCTTATTTATATTATTTATTTGCATGATATATTATATGCCATTTAATATGCTTATTATTATGAACCGAACCGATTTATGCATGTTTAATCGTATTAATATGTCTGGCTAAATTACTTAAGGTGTCGGTATGTAAAGTAAGTTAACCGTAGGGATCCGAAATAAATTGGCTTAAATTATGTTTTATTAATTATCACTTATTTTTGGTTTATATATCTAGTTTAATTAGTAAGTCTTAAAACCAATAGAGCGAAAGTTTGAGGGATTAGGACGGTCAAAGGTTAAAATCAATAGAGCGAAAGTTTGAGATCTTTAACTGGATAGTAGACATAGGACATTAGTTTTAAGGATGGCGAAGGCGTATTAAAACTAATTGGAACTTATTTATTTTCAAAAATTGTTTTTACACTCGAGCGGGATGGCGAAAGCGTACGTTAGGGGTATTAGCTTGCTCCGAGTCAACAGAGCGAAAGTTTGAGATTAGGAGATTTAAATAGATAACAACCTCGTAAAATAGGCATTTTATTAATTACATTGTTTCCAAAAAGCTCTTCTAAAATCTAATGGGATGGCGAAAGCGTACATTAGGATTAGGATAGTAGTCTGAATCAACAGAGCGAAAGTTTGAGACGAGGATTTTTAATCAATTGGAATTAGTAAAGATTTTTAATTTAATTATGCAAAAGCCAATGAACCTTCGGATTACCTCTAGTTAAACGAAATACATACTGATACCTGTCTTTTATTATTATTCTTTATTTTCTCACAATCACTTTCCCTTAGGAACAATCGAAATTTTAGTACTCCTAGCTTTACATAGTAACCTTAGATAACGGTAGATCGATTCATAGTCCCTGTGGATTCGATATCTTTTAAAACTACACGACACGACTGTGCACTTGCAGTTATCAGATTTATAGACACGTAAAGTCGCGATCACCAGGGACTTCCAAGGCGAGCTCCTTAAGCTCAGAAGGTATCCCTACAAAGTTGAGTCGTACATAATCTCTGGTAGAAAAAGCCATGTCCTACAAAACAGTGTAAATATAAATTTCTCGGTCCTTGAAATTTGTTAGTGGTTATGATATGTCATGATGTTATGATGTTATGATGTTATGATGTTATGATGCCAAGTAGATAACAAACACAAACAAGTCACACAATTGCCTTAAGGGTAGGCTTGCATGAAGTTCATAGGTATATACCCTTCTTCCTTTCGTTTAGTTGGTTCAACCTGTCCTAAAAAGTAACCAGGTTCTATGGTGCTCATATCCCTGATCTTTCTCGTGGGCATTGTCTCAACATAGCACTCAATCGGCCAGCCAAAAGCATCCCTTGAGTCCAATCTCAATGAGTGTAGCATCGAGTACCAACCGGCTTCAGTCAGGAATCCGAAGCCAGCCATCTCGCTACTTCTTATAAGCCAAAGTCAAGTGCGACTAAGGTTCTAAGGGCGAATTAGTGCTCATGACACCACGCGGTAGCCAAATGTCTCCTCGATCAGATTCAAGGGCCATCAGGACAAACCAAAGCGTCGCACTAACGGTGGCCACCAGTTCAACCGTAACGATACATGTCGTACAGCCTCCCTGGTCTCATGCCACATACTTAAGGTACACTAGATCCGGGTGTAGGACCTTTCACACAGCAGAATACCCAAAACAACCCTGCAAAAGTAAAGCAAGCAAAACAAACAATAGAAAACATTTAAGTGAATCCTAAACTTTTAAGGTAACCCCTCTTAATCGAAAAAAAATCCCCAGCAGAGTCGCCAGTTCTGTAATACGGTGAACTGACTTTTTTAATTAATCGGAATGTCGCGGTAAGCAAGAGTCGCCACCGACTTTTATTTTATCCAAACAAATTCGGAAAGGCAAAAAGAAACAGAAAAAAACCTTTTAAAAGAAATCTAAGTTCGGGGGGTAATTTATGCAAAGGGAAGGTGTAAGGCACCCTTTGCATCCATGGTTTTCCATGGGCTCTTAATTGCTTTGCTTGCTCGTTTGTTTAGAAAATGTAGATGAAAGAAATAGGGACTTTAGCTTGTGAATAAGCGTTGCCCTTTTGAAAAATTATGAGAAAGAATATAATAAAAGGTTTGAGCATTGCAAGGCAATTAGGGGCAATTACCTTAAACTCAGATGATAGGTCTCTTTTTGCCTTTCAGAATGAAAGGGTCTATCCTTGCCATAAGAGGGCAGGAAGCCTTTCGTTTGGAGGTTGAAGGGTCATCGAAGCATCCTTTGCCAAAAGACTGTCCCATGCCATAGAGAGGCAGGTAGTCTAAGGCAAGGATCAGAATAAGCCTTTTCGTTGGCAGCCAGAAGATACCTCAGCCTTTTTCCATAGGCAACATCCGAGGGTCGAGGTCATTTGTGTATCGAAGGCAGCATCATTAGGGTCATGACGTTTTTTATCGAGGCAACAGGCTGAGGTATCCTCGTATTCGAGGGACATGGCTTATTCTGCAAAAAAAACACGAAGGCAACAGGCAACAGGCAACAAGGCAACAGGGAGGTTACCCCAAAAGGGTGCGTGTGTGCAACAATCACGTGATTATATTCAGATATTTATCTTTTAATTAGTTATTCTAATTCAATTAACGAGTTGCACTCCCTAAATTACTAACCACGCAGTTATAAAGTAATAAAGGGGAAGGGGACAATGAAACCAGCGGATCCCCAATGGGGTTTGACACAAGTAATAATTACACAGAAAAATAAAAGGTTAGGGTTTAGGGTTACCAATGACGTAGCTTTGACAATTGTTAAACCTGAAAAGGAGGAAGAACAAGAAGGCAAAGTACAGTGAGTGCATTATTAGTTCAGAGACAATCAGGGTTAACCCTAATAAAATAAAAGGCAAATAAATTAATAATGATTAATAAATAATACTTAGCTTCGATTTGGATTTGATCTGATATGGTTAGAGTCGGAGGAAACCTCGGAAGTAACCCTGAAAAGACAAGGCAGAAAGAGAGGGGATATCTTCAATGTATTATCAATCCTGGTTAAGATTCAAATGGAATATAATGGTAAATCGATTTAATTAATTATTGGTCTTGCGACCTAATTAATTAAATCGAGGCAAAAAACTAAATTGAGTAAAAAATATTTTTTTTGGAATTTTTCGGAATTAAAATAAAATAATAATTATTTTTTAATGATTTAAAGATAAAATAAATTAAATGAATATATAAATAATTACATTTATAAATAAATAAATAAGCATGTAAAATAAATATTTATCATATATAAAAAGTTCTTAAAACAAATAAATAATTTACTATTATTAATAAGAAAAAAAAGATATTGAAATTAATATATATATATATATATATATATATATATATATATATATATATATAAGTATAAATAAAAATCAAAACTAGGTTGTGTAATTAAAAATAAAAAAAATTACAAAATACTTAACTTTTGATTCAGTGTAGTGCTCGCCTGTGGAGCATGATGGACTCGCAGGTTGATGCACGTTGGATCTGGAATTAAGGAGATCGTAAGGCCAGGAACGAGAGAGAACATGATAGCGTGTGCATCGTAATGCACAGGATCCAGCTGTTCCACTTAAAAGATGCGCGCGCGTTCCATTTGAATGGGCCAATCACACGACGACACGAGGTCGTCTTCAACCTTGGATTTTCAGCAGCGCGCTTTTTACAGCGCTTATTGGCAATGGCGTTGTAAAAAACTCCATCTTCCATACCTGCGAAATAGCGAATACATGCAAACGCATACAGAAATTTGGCGCGATGCCACTAATCAATCCGTCTCGTTCATACGAATGCGTGGGTACCTGCTTTGTGGCCTAAAAATTCCTCAAACGAAAACCCCCAAATTCAAGGTTAGAACCCTAACATGGCGGATCCGGATTCTCACGTTTAAAACTCACCAAACTTTCCAGAAACAATCATTAGATGATAATAAACACGAATATGCAATTAATTTTGAATGACAATGTATGTACGATGCAAATCGATTCAAGTTTAGAAGTGACAAACCGAGTGGGATGCTCGCGTGTTCTTGAGGTTCTGGGCCTTGTAACTGATCGGGAAAGCTTCCTTGATGCCTCAGGAAGCTTTTTGCATCTTTAAAAACTCTTGAATCTCTCTGTAAGCAAGAAACCGAATTGGATTTCTTTGAGTTTTTTAGAGCTCGAGTTTGAGTTTTCTGACTGCAAAAATCTTGTCCTCAAGGGTTTGGTCTTGGTCAGTGTATATATGAGATTGATTAGGTTAAATAAAAATGAAGGAAATCTCTTTGAATCAAGAATTCAATGTGATGGAAATTTGATTGAAATTATGAAGAAATTTTCCTTGATTATGGCTCAATTTCAATCTTCTTTTACCAATCTTTTTGTGCACGAATTTATGATGATTACAGGATATATTTGAGGATTGGATTGATTGAAATTAAAGATAAATTGAATCTTTTCAATTTTCCTTCTAAATATTTGATTAAATCATGATTTAATTGAATGTTAATTCATATAAAAATCAAATTTTAATCAAAATTTCGTGGCCTTCTAATTAGAGCTTCTAGATGACTTGGGGAACAAGCTTGGGCCAAAACATATTGGGCCTCTTTGCAAGAAAATTCATTTTGAAGCTCTTTTGTTCACATTTCTTCTTCAAAATTTAGCCAACTTTGACAAGGTATATCTCCCTCAAATTTTGAGGTATGGGGTGTTCTTGGACTTTTTGGAAACCTTAGAGAGTCCTCTAACCAATGTCTTTGGTTCCATGTCAAAATCATTTTTCATTCTCATTTTATGACATTTTGAAGAAAGTGTCTTTTTGTTGACTTTTGAAGAGGACCTATAATGTATGAAGCCATATCTCTTGAACCATTGATCTATGGGCTCTAATTCTTGGACAATTGGATAGAGGAATGAATTCCCTTCAACATGAGCTTTGGTGGGAATTTTTCTGATGAAGTATGAATATTTGGCGAATTTTCAAAGTTTGGTTGACTTTTTCAGTTCATGCCCAAAATAGTAACTTTTGCCTTTTGACTTTTCTGATCTTTCCTTGCATCATCATGATCAACCCTTGATCAAATGATGGTTTTAGGGTTATGAGGATGTTGTTGACCAAATATCTTGAGTTTTGACTGTATTTTGACTTGAAATGACCATTTTGCCCTTGAGAGTCGACTATTGACCTAATCAAGTTTTGAGGGACTCAATTTGCTCTGATTAATTTGAAACTTTACATGGAGATTCTTTGGGATGTTGGTGACCCTATGGAACCATCTTGAGCCATTGATTCCGTGATTTTCCTTTGAATGACCCAAACCCTAGTTCAGAGCCTTGTATAGGAGAATTTGTATAGGAGCTTTGTCTTTTGATTTGATTTTGTGTATGGAAAATGGCATGGGCAAATTTTGGGGTATGACAGGAAGAAATATGGATTAGTCATCGTAGATGATTATAGCCGCTGGACGTGGGTAAAATTCTTGAAACACAAGGATGAGACTCATTCAGTGTTCTTTGATTTCTGCATTCAGATTCAATCTGAAAAAGAGTGTAAAATCATAAAGGTTAGAAGTGATCATGGTGGTGAATTTGAGAACAGATCCTTTGAAGAATTCTTCAAAGAAAATGGTATTGCCCATGATTTCTCTTGTCCTAGAACTCCACAGCAAAATGGAGTTGTAGAACGAAAGAATAGGACTCTGCAAGAAATGGCCAGAACCATGATCAATGAAACCAATATGGCTAAGCATTTCTGGGCAGAAGCAATAAACACTGCATGCTATATTCAGAATAGAATCTCTATCAGACCTATTCTAAATAAGACTCCGTATGAATTGTGGAAGAATAAAAAGCCCAACATTTCATATTTCCATCCTTTTGGATGTGTATGCTTTATTCTGAACACTAAAGATCATCTTGGTAAGTTTGATTCCAAAGCACAAAAATGTTTCCTTCTTGGATATTCTGAACGCTCAAAAGGCTACAGAGTATACAATACTGAAACATTGATTGTAGAAGAATCAATCAATATCAGGTTTGATGATAAGCTTGGTTCTGAAAAACCAAAGCAGTTTGATAATTTTGCAGATTGGGATATTGATATATCAGAAGTTGTTGAGCCAAGAAGCAACGCATCAGAAGCAGAGCTTCTCAGAAGCAAAGAATCGGAAGATCAGGTATCAGCTTCTCTGGAGGATCTAAGCATTTCTGAAGAACCATCTGTCAGAAGATCATCCAGACTCATCTCTGGTCATTCAGAAGATGTCATTCTTGGAAAGAAGGATGATCCAATCAGAACAAGAGCATTCCTTAAGAACAATGCAGACTGTCAATTAGGTCTTGTGTCTTTGATCGAGCCAACTTCTGTTGATCATGCTCTAGAAGATCCAGACTGGATAATTGCTATGGAAGAAGAACTGAATCAGTTTACAAGGAATGATGTTTGGGATCTTGTTCCTAGACCAGATGGATTCAATATAATAGGTACAAAATGGGTCTTCAGAAACAAGCCAAAAATGAGAAGATGAGAAATTCTTATGTATGGGTATCTGCTGAAATGAAATTTTTTTTAAGAAGTTCTGATTGAAATCAATTAGAATTGTGATTCAGTTATTACTAACGTTTCATTGTCTAAGTTGATTCAGAATCTCTTTAAAAGCAAAACAGCTGTAACTGGCTATCCAGATGGTAAACACGTGTTCACTATTCCTGGACAAGCGTGCGTGCAGTTGAGGGGACGTCTACTTAGGTAACTGTGCAAATCACATCTTTTGTCATTATTATCTCTCCTCACGTCACGTAACATTAAATGCTTTTCATCATTTACTCTCTTTCAGTTTTCTTTTTATATTCCTCAAACGTTTCTTTTCCCTCTCATATTTCTCTCTCTCTGCATTCAGTTTCTTTTTCGTCTCTCTCCTTTTTCATATCATAAACCCTAGCAGTTTCCAATATCTGCAACTTCATCATGAATCCATCGTCAAGCTCTGGGAATCAAGATAATGATCGGAAACAAAAGAGAAAGGCAACTGTCGAACCAGAAACCAAACCAAAAAGAGTAAGGATCACTCCCTTCTCAAAGACCTCCACCACCTCTTCCTCCTCATTCACCCTCTCGGAACCACCTTCTTCACCATCTGGTATCTCCTCTCCTTCAACCCATCCATCAGACATTTCTTCATCTCTCTCACACCCTTTTCCCACCAGAACACCTAATCCCTACAGTGTTGTTCTTCCCGACTCCAGGTTCACTGTCAACCCTCCAACCCCTACCACTCAATCATATCTGGAGCTTTTACAGTCTGATGTAAATGGCTGGTTGGAGATTCTGGGTGCTGCTCACCTTAACCATCTGGATGAGTATGCCACAAGCAACCTTTGGGATACCTTTCGTCAGGATTTTCTGGATAGGGCAACAGACACTCAGAGAAGGATCATGTCTGAAGCTCCTGGTATTCGTGGTCTTCGGCTGGAAGCTGGTGAAAGCAGCTGTCACCATCTCATCAGGAACAGAAGTGTTCTTGAGAAGAAGATACCTGCAGATAAGTTGGAAGAAGGAAATCTCTGCAGAGACATCGTGGTGTGGAAACCATGGTTTCCTGTGCTGACTGGAGATTTTCAGTGGCTGTTCAACTGGTTCAGAATGAACCCTTCTGAAAAAGCACCTCACATGGTCTTTCCAGTAGTGGTGTATCCTGCTGAAGTTGCTGGTCTTACTCCTCCAACAAACCTAGCAGCTATTCTTCAAGCATTGGAAGATGGAACTTCTGAGCTGCCTGAACCAGAATATGCTAAGGCTACTTCTGAGTCAGACTCAGATGAGGAAATGGAAGATGCACAAGCTGAAGATCTCCCAGAAGATCACCCTGCTGAGATTGCTGTCCCTTTTGGCAGATATTCAGGTGCCTCTTCTTCTGGTGAAACCTCAGCTCTGATGGAGACCTTGGAAACTCTTCATCAGAATCAAGCTGTGCTGGCTTCTCGTTTGGACGCGCAAGAAGCAGCCAATGCTGAGTTTCGCTCCTTCATGGCAAGGCAAGCTACAAGCACTGACGGGATTCATGATGTTCTGGCGCGAATTTTGCGTAGGCTAGGATCTTAGTCCTTTGGTCTTTGTAGTTTTCTTTCCTGTTGCATATGTTTTCCTGCATTCCTCTCTTGTAATTTGTCTTTTGTCTATCTATGAAAACCTTCTTTATTTTTTACATTCCAGTGATTTTCTTTGTCGTTTTATTCATCTGAATCTTTTTGAAATATTCTTTTTGATGTAATGACAAAAAGGGGGAGAAGATAAATGATAAATGATTTGATTAATCTATCAGTTGCTGGGTAAAGCTCCCACACATTCACTAACAAGAACTGCAAGTTCTATATGGTTTAAGTGTTTTGCAGGTATAAAGAAGTAAAGAGAATCTTCAAAGCAAACACAAGAATAAGCTCATGGAAACTGAAGCAAGCTGAGTGCTGTCAAGCTTCAGAAATCAGAAGCACTGATAATAGAATTTGATCCATATTTGTCTATTTGATATGACAAAATTCTATTTGCTCTGATACATTATTTTAGCCTATATGGCTCTGATACATATAATGTGTTCGAATATATATTTTATGTTCTAACTCGTTCATGCTGACTTTTGTCGTTTAGTTTTTGTTCTGTAACATTTCAGGATGTAGAGATGCTCTGATGATGCTCTGGTACATTCAACAATGTTCTGATACAAATCTAGCATGAAGTGATGTTGGTAAAAATTCAAGCTCTGAAGCTATCCGAGGGAAGCAGAAATCAGAAGCTGTGAATGTTCTAAAGATCCAGAAAACTCAAGTTCTGAAGCTGTCCTAAATGGAAGCAGAAATCAGAAGCTGTGAATGTTCTAAAGATCCAGAAAACTCAAGTTCTGAAGCTGTCCTGAATGGAAGCAGAAATCAGAAGCTGTGAATGTTCAGAAGATCAAAGAAATTCAAGTTCTGAAGCTGTCCTAGATGGAAGCAGGAATCAGAAGCTATGAGTGTTCTAGGGATCTAAAGAAATTCTAGTTCTGAAGCTGTCCAATGGAAGCAGAAGTCAGAAGCTATGAATTCTCTGAAGACAGAAGCTTATATGATCGTCTCTACCGAAATAATCAGGGAAGTGTTTTGTTAAAGTTCTTCGAGTATTTATTTCAGGGGGAGATTATTTATCTCAGGGGGAGATTGTTAATCTCAGGGGGAGACATATTCATATGCTTATGCTATAGCTGTGTAATTTGTCTTTTGCCGTCTGTTCTTTCTGATCGCAAATTCATATCATTTATATATGTTTTTGTCATCATCAAAAAGGGGGAGATTGTTAGAACAAGATTTGTTCTGATCAATTATCTTAGTTTTGATGATAACAATAATATGAATTTTGCTTAAGATAATATGGTACTCTAATCCAATGCAATTTCCCTTTCAGGAAATATATAAAGAGTACGCATAATTCAGCGCTCAGAAGCTTTGTCTCAAAGGGTTCAGCATGCAACATCAGAACATGGTCTGGCAAGACATCAGAAGATGGTCGAAGCAGTATCAGAACATGGGTCTATGGAAGCATCAGAAGAACAAGAGAACAGAAGCACTGAAGTTCTGATGGTATCACGCTCAGAAGCACTTCAAGGTCAGAAGATCAGAAGATGCTTTGCACCAAGCTGTTTGACTCTGATGATATTCAAACGTTGTATTCACAAACATCAGATCAGAAGAAAGTACAAGTGGCAAGCTACGCTGACTGACAAAAGGAACGTTAAAAGCTACTAAAGGCTACGTCAGTAGACACTGCGTGAACAAGGCTCGAGGTAGTTGACAAAAGCGTATAACATTAAATGCGATGCTGTACGGAACACGCAAAGCATTAAATGCACTCAACGGTCATCTTCTCCAACGCCTATAAATATGAAGTTCTGATGAGAAGCAAGGTTAACCAATTCTACACCTATTCTGTGAATATCAACTTGCTGAAACGCTGTTCAAATCAAAGCTCAGAATCTTCATCTTCATCAAAGCTCACTACATTGCTGTTGTAATATATTAGTGAGATTAAGCTTAAACGTTAAGAGAAATATCACAGTTTGTGATTATCGCTTTTAAGAAGCAATTGTAATACTCTTAGAATTGATTACATTAAGTTGTAAGGAACTAGAGTGATCGTGTGGATCAGAATACTCTAGGAAGTCTTAGAAGTTATCTAAGCAGGTTGTAACTAGAGTGATCGTGTGGATCAGTATACTCTAGAAAAGTCTTAGAGGGTATCTAAGCAGTTGTTCCTGGAGTGATCAGTGTGTGATCAGAAGACTCTGGAAGACTTAGTTGCTGACTAAGTGGAGAACCATTGTAATCCGTGCGATTAGTGGATTAAATCCTCAGTTGAGGTAAATCATCTCTGCGGGGGTGGACTGGAGTAGTTTAGTTAACAACGAACCAGGATAAAAATAACTGTGCAATTTATTTTTATCTGTCAAGTTTTTTAAAGCTACACTTATTCAAACCCCCCCCCCCCTTTCTAAGTGTTTTTCTATCCTTCAATTTTGTCCTCTCACCATAGCCCAGGGTGAAGAGATGTTTCATAGGGCTTTGCATTTTACTATTTCTTAGTTAAATGTCCCTCTTTGCTTCGCCCAAAGCAATAGAGTTTTGTTTTATAGGGTCTTTTGTTTCAAGAAATGACTGTCCATAAATAAAAATGTCATTCTGTTCCTTCGTTTAGTTTTTCCTTTTCTTTTTTTCGGAAATTGGTAATCCTAGAAAACACCCTTAAAAAACATCAAAATATTCCATTAACTGCATACACCGAGTCTTCCCTCGTTGTCTAAATAAAACTTATCACACATATGCAGATTAATCATAAAATACCCCGTTGAAACGTGCGACCGTATGACTTCTCCAAGCTTTGAGTTTCCTGTATTCGAGGCAGAGGAAGAAGAAGACGAAGAAATATCAAAGGAAATTTCACGATTACTTCAACAAAAGGAAGAGGCCATTCAGCCATACAATGAGCCTCTAGAGATCATTAACCTTGGTTCCGATGGAAACAGAAAAGAGGTTAAGATTGGAGCTTCGCTCAGTTCAGAGATCAGAAAGAGTTTGATACAGCTGCTCAAAGAATTCTCAGATGTCTTCGCTTGGTCTTATCAAGATATGCCAGGGTTGGATACCAGTATAGTGGAGCATCACTTGCCATTAAAAGCCGAATGCCCTCCGGTCAAGCAAAAATTAAGAAGAACTCATCCGGAGATGGCCATGAAAATCAAAGAGGAAGTTCAAAAGCAGATCAACGCAGGTTTCCTTGTCACTTCAGAATACCCTCAGTGGTTAGCTAACATTGTTCCCGTTCCTAAGAAAGACGGAAAAGTCCGCATGTGCGTCGACTACAGAGATTTGAACAAAGCTAGCCCTAAGGATGATTTTCCTTTACCACATATTGATATGTTGGTAGACAGTACAGCAAAATCCAAAGTTTTCTCGTTCATGGACGGATTTTCAGGATACAACCAAATCAAAATGGCACCTGAAGACATGGAAAAAACAGCTTTCATCACCCCCTGGGGCACGTTCTGCTACCGTGTTATGCCTTTTGGACTAAAGAACGCGGGGGCAACTTATCAAAGAGCCATGACTACGCTTTTCCACGACATGATGCATAAGGAAGTGGAAGTCTATGTGGACGACATGATTGCCAAATCAGAAAATGAAGAAGATCACATACAGAATCTGACAAAGTTATTTCAACGCTTACGGAAGTTTCAGCTTCGCCTGAATCCCAACAAGTGCACCTTTGGTGTCTACTCAGGAAAACTCCTTGGTTTCATTGTCAGCAAACGAGGAATTGAAGTAGATCCAGACAAAGTCAAGGCAATTCAAGAAATGCCTTCGCCCAGAACCGAGAAACAAGTTAGAGGATTTCTTGGACGTCTGAATTACATCTCGAGATTCATATATCTCATGACTGCAACTTGCGCTCCTATTTTCAAACTTCTACGGAAAAATCAAAGTTGCGTCTGGACAGACGATTGTCAGAAAGCGTTCGACAGCATTAAGGAATATCTGCTCGAACCACCAATCTTGTCTCCTCCAGTGGAAGGAAGACCTTTGATAATGTACTTAACCGTCTTAGAAGACTCCATGGGTTGTGTCCTTGGACAGCAAGACGAGACGAAGAGAAAAGAGCATGCCATTTACTACCTGAGCAAGAAGTTCACTGACTGTGAATCCCGCTACTCCATGCTCGAGAAGACGTGTTGTGCTTTGGCTTGGGCTGCCAAGCGTCTCCGCCAGTACATGATTCGACATACGACTTGTTTGATCTCTCATATGGATCCAATCAAGTACATCTTTGAGAAGCCTGCTTTAACCGGGAGAATTGCCCGTTGGCAGATGTTGTTATCAGAATACGACATTGAGTATCACGCACAGAAAGCCGTGAAAGGAAGCATTCTAGCTGAGCACCTGGCTCACCACCCACTCAATGGTCATGAATCAACCAGTTTCGACTTTCCGGACGAGGACGTCATGTACCTCAAGATGAAAGATTACGACGAGCCACTACCAGACGAAGGACCTGAGATAGGATCCCAGTGGGGCTTAATCTTTGACGGAGCTGTCAATGCTTATGGACGAGGAATTGGGGCAATCATTGTTACGCCTCAGGGTACCCATATTCCATTTACTGCCAGATTAACTTTCAAATGCACAAACAATGAGGCCGAATATGAAGCTTGCATCATGGGTCTCGAAGAAGCCATGGATCTAAGAATCAAACACTTGGATGTATATGGAGATTCTGCTTTGGTCATCAATCAAATCAAAGGAGAATGGGAAACACGCCAACCAGGGCTAATTCCTTACAAAGACTACGCAAGAAGATTGTTACCATTCTTCGACAGGGTAGATTTTCATCACATTCCTCGTGAAGAAAATAACTTGGCTGATACGTTAGCCACACTCTCTTCCATGATTAGGATAAATCATTGGAATGACATTCCTCGGATCGATGTTATGCGCCTGGATAGGCCCGCTCATGTGTTCACAGTAGAAGCAATCATCGACGACAAACCGTGGTATCACGACATCAAGAACTTTCTTCAAAAGCAAGAGTACCCTCTTGGGGCATCAAAGAAAGATAGAAAGACTTTGAGAAAGTTAGCTTGTAGATTCTTCTTGAATGAAGATGTTCTGTACAAGAGAAACTTCGATATGGTTCTGCTCAGATGCGTTGACAGAAAAGAAGCAGAAATACTCATGAGAGAAATACATGAAGGTTCCTTTGGTACTCACACCAATGGACATACCATGACAAGGAAAATACTGAGAGCAGGATATTATTGGCTGACATTGGAGTCAGATTGCTACCAGTACGCAAAGAGGTGTCACAAATGCCAGATCTACGCCGATAGAATTCATGTGCCACCATCTCTTCTCAACATACTCTCTTCCCCTTGGCCTTTCTCCATGTGGGGAATCGACATGATTGGAATGATCGAACCAAAAGCGTCCAACGGACATCGCTTCATCTTGGTAGCCATAGACTATTTCACCAAATGGGTTGAAGCAGCTTCATATGCAAACGTTACAAGACAAGTTGTCGTCAGGTTTATCAAGAATCACATCATCTGTCGCTACGGCATTCCTAGCAAGATAATCACTGACAATGGGTCAAATTTGAATAACAAAATGATGAAGGAGCTTTGTGAAGAATTCAAGATCGAACATCACAACTCATCTCCTTACAGACCAAAGATGAATGGAGCTGTAGAAGCAGCTAACAAAAACATCAAGAAAATCATTCAGAAGATGGTCATCACTTACAAAGATTGGCATGAAATGCTCCCGTATGCTCTTCATGGTTACCGTACATCAGTACGTACTTCGACTAGAGCAACTCCTTTCTCCCTTGTATATGGCATGGAGGCAGTCCTACCAATAGAGGTTGAGATTCCATCAATGAGAGTCTTGATGGAGGCAAAATTAACAGAAGCCGAGTGGTGTCAAAGCAGATTCGACGAATTGAACTTAATCGAAGAAAAGCGCATGACAGCTTTATGCCACGGACAGTTATATCAACAAAGAATGAAGAAAGCTTTCGACAAAAAGGTTCGACCTCGCACAATCAAAGAAGGCGACCTTGTACTCAAAAAGATTCAATCTTTTCTCACAGATTCGAGAGGGAAATGGACTCCCAATTATGACGGCCCCTACGTGGTCAAGAGAGCTTTCTCAGGAGGAGCCTTAATACTCACGACTATGGATGGAGAAGAATTCACCCGTCCTGTGAACGTCGACGCAGTCAAGAAATACTTCGCCTAAATAAACAAAAGAACAGCTCGCTAAGTTGAAAACTCGCAAAGAGCGACTTAGGCAAAAAAGAGCGTCTCGGTGAATCGAAAACCCGAAAGGGCGATTCAGGCAAAAATTAGAGACATAAAAAAAAATATATAATATATCAATCCCGGTAGACTTAAAACCCGAAAGGGGTAGTTTACGCAAAAGTTAGGGATATATGGCAAGTAACTGTGTTCAGAATAAACTTGATCATTCAAAATCCATAGCGGAGTATTCATCAGCAGTAGGTCATCTTCTACGAAGCACGAATACAGCGCAACTCGGAGTGGAAGGGAAAGATAATGGTCGTCACGTTTCATCGTAGCCCTTTTCCCGAAAATTACCAATTTCCAACTTTGTAAATACTCCATGGAATCAAGCATTCGGCTGATTACCATTCCATATATAATAATTTGAGCCTTGTGCTTTTCCTTTGCAATCTAGTCTTATTCAGTTTCTTGAAATGCATTTTAAGTTTAAACAGTCATTTTCTTGAAACAAATGTTTTTATAAAAAAAAATAAAATGAATTTACTTGCAAAAATAAAGGTGAAATTTCTTTCTAAGGTTTACAAACAATAGGAAGAATGCAAACAGTTGCTCCGAGAACGGTTGAGACTCCGGGAACCAATATTTCCCCATGAGGTCGCTTTGCGAACATCTCCCGATGACGGATCTTTACTTCAATTCATATTACTTACTTCGGACAGCGGACAACTGATAACGAGGTATTCCCAACAGAGTTCGAACTACAAGAAGAGGACATCTTCTGATCCACAAGAATTTCAGTCGTATCATAGGATTTTACATCCGCTACAATTCTATTCACATTCACTTTACATTTTATCATTGTCATAACATTCATGCATACATTACATCATAATTGCATAGCCGAATCAGGCTTTGATCCTGTGAATGCCTAAGTCATTGAGGCATGAACTCGAGTTTCCCCTGCAAGTTCCGGAGAAACTTTTTCCTTCGAAACAACAGTTCATACACAAAGATCTCACCAAGCAAGTCAACAAATGGTAGTCTCCCTCAAGGAGATAGTTTGTTCACTTTTGGAATTCCTCAGCCAAGATTCTCCTGCAGAGCGACATTCGACAGTCTTCTTCAGACAAGATAGTCTGCTTCACATTTTGGAATTCTCTAGAGGTTTGGTATTTCCCCCAGCAGGGTCAAGAGGTGCCACTTCTTGTCAAAGAAAAATTCAGAATCTCCCAGCAGATCGACAAATGATTCCCCAGCGGAGTCAGCGAATGATAGTCTTCGTCCAGAAGATAGTTCAGATTCCCCAACAGAGTCAGCAAATGGCAGTCTCTTTCAGCAGAAGACAGTTTGCTCACTTTCTATCATAACAGAGTCAGCAAATGGCAGTCTCTTTCAGTAGAAGACAGTTTGCTCACTTTCTACCATAACAGAGTCAGCAAATGGCAGTCT
This sequence comes from Vicia villosa, assembly GCF_029867415.1. Classification (NCBI taxonomy): domain Eukaryota; kingdom Viridiplantae; phylum Streptophyta; class Magnoliopsida; order Fabales; family Fabaceae; genus Vicia; species Vicia villosa. Next base: position 103,749,056 of record NC_081180.1, on the reverse strand, counting down.
TTTTCAGCAGAAGACAGTTTGCTCACTTTCTATCACAACAAAGTCAGCAAATGGCAGTCTCTTTCAGCAGAAGACAGTTTGCTCACTTTCTACCATAACAGAGTCAGCAAATGGCAGTCTTTTTCAGCAGAAGACAGTTTGCTCACTTTCTATCATAACAGAGTCAGCAAATGGCAGTCTCTTTCAGCAGAAGACAGTTTGCTCACTTTCTACCATAACAGAGTCAGCAAATGGCAGTCTTTTTCAGCATAAGACAGTTTGCTCACTTTCTATCATAACAGAGTCAGCAAATGGCAGTCTCTTTCAGCAGAAGACAGTTTGCTCACTCTCTATCATAACAAAGTCAGCGAATGGCAGTCTCTTTCAGCAGAAGACAGTTTGCTCACTCTCTATCATAACAAAGTCAGCAAATGGCAGTCTCTTTCAGCAGAAGACAGTTTGCTCACTTTCTTTCATGACAGGGTCGACAAATGGCAGTCTTCCCCGGCAGAAGACAGTTTGTTCCCCTAAACAATTGGCAAATGGCAGTCTTTTCCCAAGAAAAGACAGTTTGTCTGTTAAATACTCAAGAGATCGACAAATGGCAGTTTCTTCAAACAGTTTGTCTGTTTCTGGGATGTTTAACTCCCCACAGAGTCGATGAATGGCAGTTTTCCTCTTAGGAAAACAGTTCATTGATTCCCCAGGCATCAGTTGACGAATGGCAGTTTTCACCCCGAAAACAGTTCGTCCGCCTTCAAACAAAGTCATTAGCCCCTCAAAAGATCATGAGGCCGTATGACATTCTTTCAAAGACGTCAAGTCAAAAGGGAAGATGTTGAAGTTTCTTTACAGCCGTCAAATGGCATCTTATCTCCAAGCGCTGATAAGAAGTTTGACGAGGAAACAAACCTTTGAAGTTTCTTTACAGCCGTCAAATGGCATCTTATCTCCAAGCGCTGATAAGAAGTTTGACGAGGAAACAAACCTTTGAAGTTTCTTTACAGCCGTCAAATGGCATCTTATCTCCAAGCGCTGATAAGAAGTTTGACGAGGAAACAAACCTTTGAAGTTTCTTTACAGCCGTCAAATGGCATCTTATCTCCAAGCGCTAATAAGAAGTTTGACGAGGAAACAAACCTTTGAAGTTTCTTTACAGCCGTCAAATGGCATCTTATCTCCAAGCGCTGATAAGAAGTTTGACGAGGAAACAAACCTTTGAAGTTTCTTTACAGCCGTCAAATGGCATCTTACCTCCAAGCGCTGGTAAGAAGTTTGATGAGGAAACAGACCTTTGGAGATTTTCTTTTTATCTGAGATATTGTCCAAACACAACTAAGGCCAGTTTCGAGATATGGACATCCGAAACGAGGGGAGGTTGTTTACCTTTCTCTAAGTATCAACACTTAGTTAAAGAAGATGGATTGCGCATCCTATACTGCCATCCGTTCGCCAGAATCCACATCAAGTATTTCTGCAGGAGTTTGTCTCCTCATCCCCCGCCAAGTGCGACAACGGGATCAAATCATGCAAAGATTGTATCATCTCAGGAGCGCCCAAAATTCGGGCATTCTTTGATATTTAAGTCTCTTTTACGCAGGAGAGATCGAGATCTCAATCTCTCTCCCTCCAGATAAAAGAAACTTAAATAGGGGCATCTGTCATACCCTAATTTTTGACCCCCCTGAGATGACATATCTTCAGGATTTTCATCAAGTCAAAGCAAGTACCCAGGACAGCCTGACATTCAATCGAGGGTATTCAAAGACAAGAAAACTCAGGCAAAGGATCAATCAATAGAGGGATTAGTCTCTAATACAATCATAAGACTCAAAAGCTTCATTATTTCACCTATGATTGATTAGACACCCAGTCATCTAGGTACAGAATTACTCAGATCAACAGACTAGGGTTTGGAGCCTATCAAGGACTAAAATCAGGGATCACCTTTGGGAAACCCTAAAAAGCCCTTAGGGACCATTCAAAGACATCAATCATCTTCAAATAACTCATATGACAAGATCCACTGGACATTACACCTCAGTTCAAAGTCTACAGTCATCATTGTCCTCTGGTCGACAATTAGGGTTTTTGACCTAATTCACCAAGATAGTTGACTTTTAATCAGGGCATGGATCCAAAACTCAAGACATGATTCAAGAATCTCTACTACCTCAATTTAATCCATTTACACCATTCATTTGAAGATAAGATCTTGTTTCTACACAAAAGTCCAAAAATTCACTTTGTCAAGAAAAGTCAACTGTGTGGGATCATCATTGACTTTTAAGGTTTTTGGTCAAAAAAATGACTTTCAAAGATCAATATCATCAATATATGGATGTCAAAGTCATTTGACCAAAGAAATTCAAAGAAATTCATCAAGGAGCAAAAAGTCGGGAATTAGGGTTTTTGAAGGCATGGTGAGAACTCAAAATTTCACCTACACAACTCAAAAAACTTCCAACATGAAAGTTGTAGATCTTGCAAAATAAAACAACATCTTACAAAGGAACTTTTTTCAAAAGATCAATCATTTATGAAGTTTTGGAAATTTTGAAGTTTAGGTCATAAACACTTAGAAATTTTTCTAAGTGTTTTAACCTAGTTTTCATCCAACTTTAGGCTCATTTTTCACAAATTTCCCAAAGGATTCTGAAGAAACTCCAAACTAATGATTTGAAGTAGATGTTTAGGGCTTTCCAAATTATGTTCAACCTTCTTCAAATTCAATTTGAGCTAGGAGTTATGCTTGTTCAAAGTTGGCCTCATGAAGTAAAATTATAGGTCATGTACAATTTGGAACTTTGCAATTTTGTGCATTTTGCTTCACTAAGTGATGCTACACGACCTCTAATGCATCTGAAACCATACCATACATCAATTTCCATCATTGCATAAGGATTAGAGAAGATTCCCAAAAACAAAAGCATGTGATTATGTAATGATTGCATTTTTGAATTTATGGCAAATTGGTGATTCATCAAAGGAATCTTCTCCCAACCAATTGGAGCTCATTTCTGCAGCCATTTGGTCCCCTAAGATCAAGCAAAACCGATGGCTAGGGAGTGGTATCAAAGAGCTCATCATTGCACTTGGAATATTCTTTGAATTCCTTCATGGCTAAGAAAGCAAATCAACTTCACTAAGGAAGCTCACTCCTCTGCAGCTATACTGATCCATTTGCCTATAAATACAGATGCATTCCTCATTCAAAAACACACCAAAGCAACCATATTCCTTGCTTTCTCTTTCTCTTCTCATGTTCATTGTTTTTCAAAGTTCTTTGGCAAGAAGAATCGATTTCTTCAAACCAGAGCTCATCTTTGGGAAGTGAACATTCTAACATCTCAAGGGAGGTCATTTGAGGTGATCCAAGCACCTGGATCACTTCTGTAAGTGGAGGAACACCATTGTTGCTCTCACTTTGGAGCATTTGCAGTTGGAGGTCCATGGAGTGATTCAGGAGGTTCTGAGCCAAGCCAATCATCCAGGCACACTCCTCAGGTCATAGTGAAGCTAACCAGATGGCTGCAGCTCATCTGTAACTCCAAATTCAACAACCTCCATGTTCACTTGAAGCTGAAATCGAGGGAGGTCCATAGAGCAATTCAGGAGGATTCAAGCTCCAATAAGCATTCAGTTAGCATCATTGAGTCTCAGGGAAGTTATTGAGATCATTCATTCAAGCCCAGTTGCTCTCAATCATCCTCACGACCTCCATTTTCAGAGGTAAGTTTCTGAACTTCACCTCTTTAATTTAAGCACTCACTGAGTTAAAGCTCGATTCTATCTTGTTTAGCATCATCAGAGGATTGAAAACCCTCTATCATCTTGCATTTATTCATCTTGTTTGTCATTTAATTTCAAATTTAGGGTTTATATGTTCTTAGAGTTTTCTGAGAAATTAGGTAGCTGTAGTTCATATAAATAAGTGTTAGTTACATATCTGGATTCGTGAGGAAATTTAGAACAAGATTGATGTTTACATCATGTCACTTAGTTGAGAAACCAGAGAGTTAGGATTTTGAAAATCTTTGAGCTCGAGGAAGAAGATGACTATGGACATGGCGCGCAAAATTTGAATCTGGGGCCAAAGTTTATTTTATTTTGAATGGTATACGTTCCTTAAACGACTGAACAAACTTGCCCTAGTGGCCTCCCATACGCCCTTAGTCTCATCATGCCTCAAGTCTGGGGTTCGAATCCCCCTCGCCCCAGACTTTTTGATTCTTTTATTTTTCAATGATTTACTAGTTGTTTTGAAACATAACCAAATGAATGCAAGTTGCTATCACCACACGCGCGTTGGCTCAGTGGTGTTTGTTTTGAGTGTGTGACCTAGAGGGCGTGGGTTCAAACCCTCCAAGGGCCAAAACTATTTTTTTAACACACAATTTCTTTCATTTTCTCACAAACTTCACATATTTATTTAACCCATCAAATTAATTTATTTTCACTTCATTTTTCACACACTTATCATTTAATATACCTATTTTGTGAATAATCAAAAAAATCAAAAAAATATTATTTATTTCTTGAATTTTAATTAGGTTTAAAATAGTATGTTTTTAAGTGTTTTCTTAAATACTTTAAATATATATTATCACTTTATTTTAACCTAATCACTTTGTAAATAATTTTATGATAAAACCCTAATTGTTTAGGTCTTAATTAGTTAAAAAGTCTTTATTTTTACCCTAATTAAGTTGACTTTTGTCAATTTTCAAAACTGTTTTCAATCTCTGATTAAACGGATGATTAAGGTTTTCAAACAACAAAACCTTGCATCATTCCAAATCATTTTTCAAATTACTTTTACACCAGTACTGTAAAGTACTGGGCCTCTAATAGAGTGTAAGTCCCAAAAACCTTCTCTTCTTAGCTTGTTTTCAAAACTGTATTTTCAAAATCTTCTTTCTGTTTTCAAAACATTCTTCTGGTATTTGAAGGGCATTATTCCCGGTGAAACTCTTCAGATACCTATGTGACCTTTGTCCATCTTCACTTCTTCTGTTTTCAAAAACCATTAACTGTTTATCATATATATTCAACTGTTATCAACAAAACAACAAAAATTACTGTTGAGGCTCTGTACATACTTCTTCAATGGCCTCCACTCCATCCAGGTTAGGCTTTACAAGCTTTCAATTTACAGTCTTTGTTTAAATTACTGTCAAATATAAACTGTGCATATATTAGTTTAGAACTACGTTTGAGTATAAACCCTAGGACAGTTAAACTATATATATATTATAGGAATATGGCCTAGGATAGAGAATGTCTTCCCGGTGAAGGCTCTTTCCTAATTAGAGATCTGTAGTTCAAACCCCCAAGATGAATTATTCCCGGTGAAACATCTTGGCAAAAACCTTAGAATCCAAATAATAGGACACATCCACCCAAAGAGGAATTATTCCCGGTGAAACCTCTTACCCATTTGCTTAGAGCCAAAATAAGTTCAAAACTACATAGCTTTCTCTTGTGCTATAACAAGGACCCTCGATTAGCCTCCTCTTGGGCTTTGTACAAGGACCCACAGGCTTCTTAAAAGCATTTCCAGCTTCCTCTTGAGCTTGTATACAAGGACCCATCAGGTTTCTTATAAACATAGGAACAGGTCTTTAGTCACCTTTTAGCCTACCCTGGTGAGTTTCTTCCAATTTAAACCAGACTTTAAACAAGCTAAGTTTGTCTCAATTTTGCATTGAGTACACCTTTTGGAATGAGAGACATGGACAGTCTCTGTCACCCTTATCTTCATCAATCTTCCTTAGCAGAGTCTAGGATCCATGCTTTGGGTCATCCTCAGCATTGAGTCAGCCTTCATCTTGGGCTTTAAACAAGAAGTCTCCATTAGATAATCTTTCTGCCATTCATTTTCAACAAAACCCCTGGAAAGGGTTAGCCTCCAAAGTCAATTAAAATCAACCTCCATTTCAAATAAATCCCTGGAAAGGGTTAGCTTCCACACTTTCCTTCATTTTCAATAAAACCCCTGGAAAGGGTTAGCCTCCAATATCAGTCTTTCAAAAATAATGTCATTTCTCTTAGGAGATAGTTTCCCCAAAAGAGTCAAAACCCCTGGAAAGGGTCAGCCTCCAAAAAACATGATAAAGTCAGTCTTTTAACAGACAAATTCACCAGCTGAGTCAAAATCCCTGGAAAGGGTTAGCTTCCAAAGAAAAACAGTCTTTTAATAAATAAAATCTCCTCAGTAGAGTCAAAACCAACAAAAATAGTTAGCCTCAACCTTGGGCTTCATACAAGGCACCCAAATAATAAAACTCCCCTGTCAAGACTCAGCCTCAACCTTGGGCATTGTACAAGGCAGATAATAGAGTCTCCCCAGTGAGTTCTTCATCATTCAGTAGCCACAACCTTGGGCTTTGTACAAGGCAGATAAACCATACTTTCATGTGTCAAAGATTCCTAACACTTAGGATCCTTCCCCATATAGTCATCCATACTTAATTCATTTAAGAGTCCGCCACAACCTTGGGCTTTGTACAAGGCAGAAAATAATGTTTTCCCTAGCAACAGTCAGCCACAACCTTGGGCTTTGTACAAGGCACACAAAATAGAGTCATTCATAGTCTTAAAAATTCAATTATCCTCAACAGTTAGCCACAACCTTGGGCTTTGTACAAGGCACACAAATAGAGTCTCCCTAAGTAGAGTCAGCCTCAATTCTGGGCTTTGTACAGAACACAAAAATACCCTGTAATTAATCCCCAGTGGAGTCATCTCCCAGAGTCAATAATACTAATTAATCAATCAAAAAGCCTCAAGCTTGGGCCTCATACAAGCCAGCTAAAGTCAAATCTTTTATACAGTAGATAGACATAGCTTATCTCTATAGAGAGATATTTTTACTACTCTACCACATTCAAACAAACAAACATTTCAATTTCAATTTCAATCAAAGTCTCCCATTTAGGACTCTGAAAGACATGCTCTGGCACATCCCCAGACTTGTACACTTTCCCTAATTTGGACGAGCATCTTTCTTTCATTTTAGAGGCACAATGGCTGTCATACTTGATCAACCAAGTAGACTCCCCTCTTGAATGAAATGAATCCAGTTATTCTGTCACTTTTAAATGTTTGTGGTAGAATAGTACAAATACCTCTCTGTAAAGATGATTTCATGTCTCTTTACTGTAAACAGAGATTTAATTCCAAGCTTCAACCTTGAGCTTCAAGCAAGGCACCCAAAAACAATTAATTTCCCTAGTTAGTTCCCCGAACTACATTAAGCTCTGACTTCCACTAGGGATATGTAGGCATGAGGTTCACAAGGAATCTCAGCGAGCTAATAAAATACCAAAAATAGTCAGTCTGTCTATCTGTCTGTCTTTTCAAATCAAATCAATTCTCTCTCCTAACACAAAGGAGAAACTTTCCCAATCATTAGCAATAAACACAATCACAATGACACAGAGAAGGTTCCTGTAGAGTACTACAGATATGTAGGGTGTTTAAACACTTCCCTATGTATAACCGACCCCCCGGACTCCAGAATTTCTAGTCTAGGTGAAATCCCCACACTTAGCAAACTCCTAGGGTTTAGTTGAGATCTTTTTTCCCCTTTCCTACTCGTAGGACAAATAAGAAAGTTCGTGTGATATCGTAGGAAGAACTGAAATAAAATTCATCCCACCACGGGCGCATTCTCCTTCCAAATTTCGCGTGAAGGGTTTAGCGTGCCGTCCTCCCAAGTGAAACGGGGAGGTAAAAAAAACGACACCACAGAGGGGCCGAAATGCAATTCTAAGGCTCTTGTAAAAGAGGCCCAATCAGATAATAAATGACTATTATGCATCCATTTAAACCAACTTAAGGCATCACCCTTCATGTAAAAGGATATTAAGGATAAACGATTTTCCGGAGGCATATTATAAAAATTAAAAAACTGCTCCGCTTGAAACAACCAATCAAGAGGTCCGGAACCATCAAACATAGGTAGGTCAAGTTTTGGGGTACGAGCTGTTGGTAAAGGTGGTATATGGGAGAGATTGGGGTAAGGTTGTTGGGAAGGAAATTGTGAAAAAGGGGACTGATGGGAAAAAGGGATGTGGAAAGGTTGGGAAGATGATAAAATGGTTGGAATAGGGGGGTAGGGTACAAAGGTTGAGGTGGTGTGAGGGTTATAGTGACGTGTAGGTGTTGGCTGAGGATGTGTGGTGGAAAAGGTTGCAGAATTGCGTAAGGGGGTGTGTGTAGGTGACAGATTTGGAAAATTAGGTGTAGAAACCCTAGAAACATAATGTAGTTGCTGTGTCATACCTGAAGGGGCTGCTGTTCCATGAACAGTAGTAGAGCTACGCGGAGGTACTGTTCCGTGAACAGTAGTTGACCCAGCAGTGGTCCCAGATCCGTGAACAGTAGCAGATCTGCTTGATGTACCAGATTCGTGAACAGTAGCAGAAGGGGCTGTAAGGAGCTGCTGAGGCTCTTTTTGAGTAGCTATTTTGTTAATAGCTGCCATGAGTGAATCAAATCTAGAGTCTTCCACAGTTTTATCATTATCAAACCTTGTTTGGAGGTTAGATAATTCGGTAGAGATTTGGTGGAATCTGACATCCATCTGCTCTTGTGTCTCTTGCATTGCATTGTATAGGTTTAAGGTAGTAATTTGAAGGGCTTCTTCTAAAATTTCTTTAGAAGTGGGGTTGGGTGGTTTTGAGGGAGCCATGGGAGGGATGAGAGGAAGGAGATGAAAGCACCAATGTTAGACTAAGCTAGGCTAAATTTAGATCTAAATGGCATAAAAAGAAATTGACATTAGACAAACTTCATACTTTCTTCATAGCTTCAATATTCAGCAAACTACAATATAAATAGTTAGGGTTTATCCTACTAAATGGGCTGAAAGGAATAGGCCCAAAACATAAAGAGGGAACCAACATAAACTACTAACATCACCTAATTAATAATAATAATCTTTGAGTAAAACTGAAACTTTCTTTTCTCTCTTGGGCCTGTCCAACTTCTTATCAGAAACATTTAGGAATGTTGTTCTCACATCTATTTGATGTAACTCCTTGGTGCTTTTAGGCCTTGGGTTGATTTTTGACTTTGGCACACTACTTTTGACACCATTTTTTCATCTTGTTTGCACTCCTTTCTTAAAAATGCTAGAAGATCATACCTTTTATTAGTAATAATAATTTTAAAATGATGAGTAAATAATAAAACACTTATTTAGAGGGTTAATTCGAGTTTTCTAATTATTCATCCTCTAAAGAGAGTACTATCTTAAGTATCAAGTAATCTTGATAAAGCCTCCCCCTTTCGAGCGAATGGAAACATGCTAGCGTACGTCATTCTCTAGGAATCGTTGGATATGAGAGTTGGTTAAAAACGAGAGATAAATAGATATAAGAAAAATTTATCCTCCTCAACTTTCTAATTGGCCAGATGATCATCACAAATCATAAATGCTAAGACCATCTTCAACTAACATTTTCTTTGATCATGACCGTTGATATACACCATCCCCGAACATTCTTGGATCATAAGCATCATTATAACCAAATCTTCATTTAATATGCACTACGACTTCATTGAACTACAAAGCCTCCTTGCAATACTCACTAGGTTTTCACCTTTGGTCATAAGAGGTCTAGGGTTACATTCTTTAAACAAAATTATTCTAGGTGTCCAAGTCTATTACAGTGAGGGAATTTGTAAATCGGGTGATTCAATTTCATACTATTAAATCCTTTACTATGTGATCTACTAGATTTAACCCTAATCCTCTTATATTCAAGGACGACCTTTAATTTTATAGAATCAAATCAAGGCATTTTTCCTCTTAGTAAATTTACTTAGGGTTTCATGTAGATCTTTTCATATATTTTTTCACCGAGACACAAGTCTCATAATTATTAGGTTGGTTTCTAAGGTCATCCATTTCATACTTCAATGCTTCATTACTACTTTTTAAAGACTCAATATAGTCTTTAAGATCTAGGTTTCACTCTTTAATTTATCATTTTCTTCAATTAGCTTAGCGCTTAATTTAAACCATTACTTGTATGATAACTTTGTTATCTCACCGTCGTCTTCTTCATGAAAAGCTTTCAAGAAAATTTCATCTTCTTCATTGGAAGAAGATTACTCAAAGGTTCTATCAGAGGATGACTCTTTGAGATTTCTCCTAGATGTTGAATCTCTAAATGTATTATTTTTTGAGACTTTTTCTCCTTTCTTCTTTCGAAGATTACATTAGATCATATTCATTCTTTATATTATTTTCTTGATGAAGTTTCTCCATTTGATGTTAAATCTTCTGAGGATCATTCAACCACTGAGGTTGTTCTTTCAAAAGAGATTATTGTAGTTGATTTTTATTCTTTTAGAGGAGTTCCTTGATAAATTTGTTAGAGATTCTTTTATAATTGAGATCATTCCTTCATCCTTATTGGATTTTCCTAAAAATCATAACATTCCCATCTCTCGATTTAAGGATGGGATCAAGTTTTTTACTATAAATCTTAATTCTTAAATATTTGTTAGTTATGGAAGTTCTAATATTATTTCCAAAATTTATAAGGATTGAAATACCTTTGTGAAATAAACATTCATATTCTTCGCCTCAAGTGTTCATTTTTATATGTTCGATTCTTGGAGAAACTACATAGATCATTTCAACAGTATTCCACATTTCCTTGGCATAATTACATTTAAAGACATAGAAAAATTTATTTTCATCAAAAGACATTAATAAAAAAAATTAATTTTTAAATAAATTTCAAACTTTCTCTTTTCTTCTTCAATTAGAAGAAAATATGGTTTATCTACTACTTCACTATTAACACGGTGAGTAGGGATAAACAGACCATTGATTATAGTTTCTCAAAATTCAATTTCAAAATTTTGAATGAATATTTTAAATCAAGCTTTCCACAATTAAAAACTATTACCATGAAATGGTAGAGGAGTGTTTGAGAAATTCCTCTTGTTAAAAAAATGTTGGAATTCATATTCATCTTGAGACGATTAGTCTTTAAACGAGAGTTGGACTTTAATGCCACTTTTGAACATGTGACTCCTTACACGAGAGGGGGGGGGGTGAAGTGTGGAGGTTTAAAAATTATTGATTAAAAAAAAATCATTTTTGAAATTAGTGTTTGATAATATTTTATCAAAAGTGTTTAAATAAAATATGCAGTATAAATTCGAAGTAAAGAGATTAAGTGGAAAATAAAAGAGACAAGGGGAGAGATTAACTTTTGAATATATAAATTGTTGTTTCTAGGGATCCAACCACTGACCATTGCAACTATCCCCTCAGTTAATCGAAAACCAAGGGGTCAAGTGGCAAGTTTTCATAACGCCCTTTGTTACCTTGCTTGTGTAACCGAGGTAGAACCCCTTTGGTGCGAGTTAAAATGTGTTTTTTTGTAGTAGTGTATGACCGCTTGAGCTATTTTTAGTAGTTTCTTAACTTCAAGTGTTGTCATCATCAAAATCATGTCATTATTAAAGCTAAGTAGTTTCCTTTCAAATCTTGCTATCCAGACCTTTAACACCTTGAATCGCTTATAGATTATACCTACAAGTACATAGATCCACAAAGACATGGGAAATTACCATTAAAATATTGTAAAACCAAATTTACCATCTTGTGTTTAAGGGGATGATAAATTTGAGGTACCGAATAAGATACTCCGTGAAATGTTTGACATTGTGTTTATCTTCTAGATTGAGCATTTTTCTTTCTTTCCTACGTAATCTCAACCCAACTCTTATGTCTCTATTGTAATTCAAATTCCATTATTTGTTTACTCAAGAAATCTGTTGTGTTATCTACATTCTTAAGACACTCTTAAAAAATAGATGTTTCAGCTGCAAATTTAATAAATTTAGAAACAATGTTTCAAAAATTTTGTGTAATAAATAACTTTCGATATCCTTATAGCTCTTTCCCGCTCAATTATTGAAAAATTCCACAACAAGGTTCTAATGTCATCCATCGTACAAGAAATAATTTAACATCATTTTCTTCAAACATTTTTATTACGTGTGACTCCATGGTAGTTTTTAACCCACTGGGACTCCATGTTCTTCACTCTAACTTCCCCATGAAGACCGACACTCCCCATTCATATTTTGTTTCCCTCCTAAAACTCTTGCTTGCGTGGTTTTGGGCCGTTGTATAGTCCTTGGGCTTTTGGCACTTTTCAGGCCCAATTAACTATTATTGGAATCCTTTCTAGTCGACTGTAGTTGCGGTCGACTTCAAGTAATATTACTTTTCCAAAGGGACTTTTTATATTCCTTTTTCTTGGCTGGATAAAATCCCAGCCGACAAATTGCCCCCCAAAAATGTCCCTTTCGACTGAAAAGGTAGAAATGGATATTTTTAGTTCTCCTCTCTAACGTCATTGTAATCATGACTTTTCCATCAAACGTCACGTCTGTGAACATGCAGCCACTTTCCTACTTTTTAGCTTCAACTCCCTAGGACAAACGTGCCCCCAACTCAACAACCTCCTCAATCTTTGTAATTCTCTTTACACATATTCGTCGTGTAACCACACTTTTCCCACTTCCTTTCTAAACGTTTGAATTCCTTGGTGGTATAAATACCCACTTCATTTCTCTAGTTTTCATTTTACGCTCTTTATGCATTCTCCAGCTTTCATTTTAAAACCTCCAAAGCACCCTTCGTTCTTGTTACTTCTTTTCTTACGCCTTCATTCCTTCAATGGCTTCCACCCAAATTGCTCATCAACTACAACACTGAAATTCTGGAGCAGCAGACCCATATGTCCTATCAGATGTTGAGATATCCGGCCTGTCATAAAATACGCAGGCAAGATATAAACGATTTCACGTAGTATTGAAAAGTAAAGAACAAAATCAGTTGTTGACCCAATTTGGTGACAAACACACCTACTCTGAGGGCTACCAAGCCAGGAAGGAAGTCCACTATCAGCAGTATTAATTCAGAGCTAAACAACCTCGTTTACAACTCTTCACTTAATCCCTACCCAATGACCCTTCTACCTAGATCCTCTCTATATATGGAATATCTCCATCCCACTTCCAATCACCTCAATGATGTTGTACCGTTTTCCAGTCCCAGGAGCTGTATCAACGACCTAATCACCAACATTCTAATCACACATACACACGAGTTTGGAAGACACCCTTCCATGACAAAAAGAAGTAAACATGATCTGCCTCTTATCCCTCAAACTCTCTCCTCACGCACTACGCCAAATTTGGCTTTTAACAACACCCCTACGAAAGCGCTTTTGCCCAAAAGCGCTTTGGTAGGTTTGGCTAAAAACAAAATTAAAAATCACGCTAGAAAAGCGCTCTTATAGGTGGGGGTAATGAAAGCGTTTTTTAAAAGCGCTCTTATAGGTTGTGTTATGAAAGCACTTTTTAAAAGCGCTCTTATAGGTAGGGTTATGAAAGCGCTTTTAAAAGCGCTCTTATAGGGGGAGGGTACGAAAGCGCTTTTAGTAGTAAAGCGCTGGTATAAGGGGGTGTATGAAAGCGCTTCTGAAAAGCGCTCTGGTAGCCCTTTTTAAAATTTTCATAAAACTAAAACACGCTATTTTATTTAGAAACACAAAACTCCTCCGTACATCTTCTTCTTCTTCCTCGCTCACGTACTCTCTGCTTCCTCGCTCTCACTCCCTCCGCCGTGGTCTCAGCCCCTCCTCCGTCCCTCCGTTGTCGTCTCAACTAGCCGTCGTCGTTGCCTTCTAGCTGCTTCTGTCAAAATCAAAGTCTTGTGGGATTTTAGGGTTTTTCTTGGTCAAAATCAAAGTCCAGTTCTGCTTTTGTTCAGGTAAAGTCTTCCCACTATTTTAAGAGCAAATTGTGAGAATACTTTGAAACATTTATGAGAGAATCAAAGTTCATAATTTCTGTAATGTAGAAATTTGTTTTTGTGTTGCTATCTTATTATTATACTTGTAGTATATATAGTATTTACCTATATGATGCAACCATGAAATTACTTGCTTTTACAATTAGGGTTCTAGAGGAAAAAATAAGATTCTTTTATTTATACTGAGTTTTATTTATACTGAGTTCTAAAAATATTCACTTACTTTTGTTTCACTCATGCTTTGCTACTGAGTTTTATCCACCATTTTGTTTCTATGATTTTCCTAAGTTTTCTGATATTAGTAAAAGGAAAAACAAATGTGCACAGTATGTTTGTACATCTGATTTTGAATGTTCATTTCAAAGTACAATGCCTACTAACAAGTTAAGGTGAATACAAGCATGGAATAATTATTCAAAACTTACTCGTAATTGTGTAATTGTATGAATGTTTATGTTATTTCCACATTTTCGGAATGTAAATCACGATTTACTTGATGCCCATTTTATATGTGGTTGTGTTGATAATTGGTGAGCATTGTAGCATGTTCGTGCGATTTTGGCTCGACCTTTCGAGCATTCCATGTGTAAATTCGATGTTGTCCCGTATTTTGTTTTGCTCGTACAATCTAACTTAATTTCAACTTAATGCATACTTGACTTCTCTACTGTCATATTAATATGTTCATGAAATTTGTGTGCTTTCTCGTTAGACATTAATGCTGCCCCGTTATGAAAATACATGCTAAATTGTTGTTTTCTCATGAGATATAATTGCTCCACCTTGATTTCTCCATTTGTATGACTCGACTATGATTTGTGGTCGTTTTCACGACGTTGTTTTGACATGCGTAGTTGCTGCCCCGGTTTCTAAGTAGTTGTTAAACTTTGATTTATCTTGCGGTACTATGTATCTAGAATCGCTATAACATCTGGGTGATGATTATTTTTCAGGGGATATTAAAGATTTTTTAAAAGAATATCACTAGAGACATCAGATTAGCTTACGGTGTGTGGTTCTAGAAGTTTCTGAATTTCTCTAAAGGTAATTAGTTATTCTTTTGCTAATATAAAAATGTATGTCAAAATAATATTATGAAAGCAAACAGTGTCTCTCAACCAGTTTTTTGGTTTATGGACTTATATTACCTTGAAATAAGGTAATGTCTTCTTTAAGAAATCGGGTATTCTGATTAGGTATTCTAATTAGGTATTCTATTATGATGATAGCTATTTATTATCTTGACAGAATTCCTTAGTACCTGATAGAGAAACCAAGAAGCATTTGTTTAGCTTAATTAAGACATGGATAGGACATGGATGAATTCAAACCGATTGTCGAAAGAGTACGAGAAAGGGGTATGGGAATTCGTTGAGTTTGCGGTTGCGCACTCCGAAGACCCGCTTCGAATGCTGTGTCCTTGCTTGGGTTGCTGTTATGGGGGTAAGTTTGACGGGAATAAGTTGGCATCCCATTTACTACGGTTTGGAATTGATAGAAGTTATACATGTTGGACAATGCATGGTGAGAAAAGTAACGGGAATGCTGAGTCGAGGTGTAATAGGAAGTATGCTTTAAACGACGATTGCACAGACACATACGATTGCGATCGAGTCGAAGAGATTGCAGAAGCGCTTGAAGAAGATCTTGAGGATTGTCCCAAAATGTTTGAGAGGTTGGTAAGCGATGCAGAGAAACCGTTGTATGATGGTTGTTCAAAATTTACAAGATTGTCTGCGGCGTTAAAGTTGTACAACTTAAAGGCGGACAATGGATGGTCGGATAAAAGTTTCACAGAGTTATTAGCCCTTATGAAAGATATGCTACCAAAGGATAATGTTCTTCCCAATCGAACGTATGAAGCCAAAAAGATGTTGTCCTCTATTGGCATGAGCTATGATAAGATACATGCATGTCCAAACGATTGCGTTTTGTTTCGAAACGAGTATGCAGCGTTGAATGAGTGTCCTAAATGTGGTGCCCCTCGATATAAGAAAAAGTTGTCTCCTGCTAAAGTCTTATGGTATTTTCCTATAATTTCGAGATTTAGACGCATGTATCGTAGTGAGACCGATTCAAGACACTTGACTTGGCATGCAGATGAAAGAATTATTGATGGAAAGTTGCGACATCCGGCAGACTCACCACAATGGATGAAAGTTGATACTGATTATCCTGAATTTGGAAAAGAAGCAAGAAACCTTCGGTTGTCATTGTCTACTGATGGAATGAACCCGCATGGTATTCAAAGTATCTCGCATAGCACATGGCCTGTGATTCTTATGATTTATAACCTACCTCCGTGGCTATGTATGAAGCGTAAGTACATGATGTTATCTATGCTAATTTCTGGGCCTAAACAACCAGGGAATGACATAGACGTATACTTGGCACCCTTGATCGAAGATTTAAAGTTTTTGTGGGAGAACGGTGTGGAGGTTTACGATGGGTATAGGAAGGAAAGTTTCAACTTGAGGGCGATGTTGTTTGGAACAATTAATGATTTTCCAGCATACAGAAATCTATCCGGGTACAGCAATAAAGGTCAAAAGGCGTGTCCTGTTTGTGAAGATGAAACCGATACGACACGATTGGAGCTTTGTCAGAAGAATGTCTTTCTCGGCCATCGTAGATTCTTAAATTCTAATCATCACTACCGTGGGTGGAGAAAAGCATTCAATGAAAAGGCCGAACATCGTACAACCCCGCCTTTTTTGTCAGGTGATCAAATTTTTGAAAAGGTGAAAGATGTGAGCACTCAGTTTGGCAAGCCTTTTGCACATTCACTTGTCAAGGGTGGGTGGAAGAAGAAGTCAATTTTTTTTGAACTTCCATATTGGAAGTCGTTGTATGTAAGACATTTCCTGGATGTTATGCATATTGAAAAAAATGTATTTGACAGCGCCATAGGTACGTTACTCAATATACAAGGAAAGTCTAAGGATGGCCTTAACATAAGGAAGGACATGGTAAACATGGGAATGAGAACTGAATAGGGACCCGTGACGAAAGGAAGACGAACATATCTGCCACCTGCTGTTTACACTCTATCTAGAAAGGAGAAGAAAACATTGTGTAAGTTCCTCAGTGAAGTTAAAGTTCCAGAAGGCTACTCTTTAGATATTAGAAGACTTGTGTCCATGAAAGACCTCAAATTAAAGAGTTTGAAGACGCATGATTGCCATGTTATAATGGAACATTTTTTACCAATAGGTATACGTTCTATTCTGCCAGAAAAAGTAAGAAGCGCAATAACTAAGCTGTGTTTCTTCTTCAGGTCAATTTGCAGTAAGGTGGTCGATCCCGCGATCTTACCTACATTGCAAACAGAGATAGTTGTTACTTTATGTGATCTTGAAATGTATTTTCCTCCCTCGTTTTTTGACATAATGGTTCATCTAGTCGTTCATCTTGTGAAAGAGACACAATTGTGCGGACCAGCTTATATGAGATGGATGTACCCTGCTGAACGTTATATGAAAATATTAAAAGGGTACGTGAAAAACAGAAGTCGACCGGAGGGTTGTATTGCCGAACGATACGTTGTTGAAGAAGCGGTTGAGTTTTGTACTGAATATCTGTCAAATGTTCAATCAATTGGACTCCCCAAATCTCATATTGTCGAAAAAAAAGAAGGAAAAAGGCTAATTGGAAATAAAGTTGTGACAGTATCAATGGTCGAACGGGATCAAGCGCACTTGTATGTTCTGCACAATTAGATTGAGGTTGAGCCGTATGTTGAAATGCGCAAGGTTGTTCTCCGAGATTTAAATCCAAATAGAAATGAGAGCTGGATAGTACGAGAGCTTAATCGAAGTTTCATACCGTGGTTTAGGGATCTTATTTATTCAAAGTATCATTCAGATCCTGCTTCAGTAACAGAAAGGTTGAGATGTTTAGCCTATGGTCCAAGTGTAATTGTGCTTTCTTATAGCGCATACGCAATTAATGGATACACATTTTATACCAAAGAACAGGATGATAAAAGTACTATGCCAAATAGTGGTGTTACCTTGGTAGCTGAAGCAATGCACATATCAAGTGCGAATGACTTAAATCCGAAATTTGCAAATTTGTCATATTTTGGGGTTATCGAGCGCATTTTGGTGTTTGATTACGCGAAGTTTCAGATTCCTGTATTTGGTTGCAAGTGGGTTGAAAATAATAGTGGCATACGAATGGATAAGTCAGGATTTTTGCAAGTGGATCTCAATAGGGTAGGGTACAAAGATGAGCCTTTCATTCTAGCCTCTCAAGCTAAACAAGTGTTCTATGTCAATGATCCGACAAGTACGAAATGGTCTATAGTGCTGTTATCTAACAAAATACATTGAAGATCAAGGTGATATTGGTGTTGGCATTGAATCTTGTACAAGAAACGATCAAAATGAGAATGAATCTTGTACTAGAAATGATCATAATGAGGGTATTTGGATCAATCCAACCGTCCGCGTTGTTAAGAGACGCGTAGAACACAATCCTACCAAGAAAAGAAAGAGACGTTAGTGATAAAGGTAATAGTATACATATTCCGACTAATTTGCTTTATTCAATTTGTACCGATTGTTTTATTCAATAGTATAGTACTTATTCAATTTTGGTGCATATTCTCGTTTTGTACATAACTTTTGAACCATGTATCCGTTTGTCGACTTCTTTACATGTAAATATACTATTTTGACGATTCCGGA
Organism: Vicia villosa; assembly: GCF_029867415.1. Taxonomy (NCBI): domain Eukaryota; kingdom Viridiplantae; phylum Streptophyta; class Magnoliopsida; order Fabales; family Fabaceae; genus Vicia; species Vicia villosa. Next base: position 103,730,528 of record NC_081180.1, on the reverse strand, counting down.
GCTGTTCATGCACTTATCTTTACATTTCGGGACTGTTTTTTATCGGTTTTGCTTCTGCCCGTAATCAAAAGTCGGGCTTAGGGTCTGAATTTCAGAAAACCGACTTTATTTTTGAGTCCGTGGGGACGTTTTACCATAGCCATGTAAATTTCGTTCAATTCCGACAACTTTCTTTTTTGACGCTTATTTTGATTTGTACCGATTTCGTTTCCGATTTACTTGTACATGCATGGTTTGACTTCCATTTGACTTGTATAGATTGTTAGCTCATTAATAGTGTACTAATGTGCTTTAGTTTGTTTGATACAGGTTCAATGGCTCCGGATAGAGATGCTCCACCTGAAAACTCACAAGAAAACTCACAAGAAAGAGATGCTCAAGAAAGAGATGCTCCGGGTACAAATGCTCCACCTGATACTGAAGCAAAAGAAGTTGCACGAGGCATCACCATTATGAAGGGAATCATTCGACATAGAGACCAAGGATTAGTATACCATTTGGAATGGAATTCTGAAAACCAACCAATTGGTCCTAATTCTGCAAAGTTGACAAGCTATATTGGTACACTTGTTCGTATGCATACTCCAGTCTCCGTAGCTAAATGGAATTTGAAAAGCGAAGAGTTGGATGCGAAAAAAAAAAGCGATTTGGGACGAGCTTCAGGTATATATCATATATGGTTAATTGTTGTTATTATCTTGACGATAAATTGTTTAAATTACTTATACTAACACACTATGCGTATGTTTTTTTGCAGAGGACTTTTGAGATACCAGATGATCGTAGACGCTACATACTTAGTTTGGCCGGAAAAAGATATAGAGGGTGGAAAGCTTTTTTGACAAACACCTATCTTAAGGATAAAGATGGAAACTTTCTTGAAGAGGCACCGGGACGGCCAAAAAAGTATGAGATCTTCATTGATGAAAAAGATTGGGTTGAGTTTGTAAATCAAAGAGATGAAGATTTTCGGAAAAGGAGTGCCACGAATAGTGCGAGAGCATCCAAACCCGCGTATCCATACAAAAAAGGGCGTTTGGGATATGCACGCTTAGAGGATAAAATTGTAAGTAAATAGAAATGCGTTTTAATTAATTGTCTAAATGTGTTTTATTTGACGATTTTATCATTTGTGTCAATGCATAGTTAGAGGAGACTAAAAGTGAGGAAACTTCACTTCCTGTACATGTGTTGTGGAAGGAAGCTCGTGTGGGCAAAAATCAAGCTGTCGATCCCGATGTTTAGAGAGTTTATACTGAATGTGTAAGTATAATACTGTGTCTTTAATTAAATAAATTTTTTTTTAATATATAAATGATTTTTTATCTCCACTAATAATTATTGAAATGTAAATGAATTACAGGAGACCTTATCGCAATCGGTGTCCACCGGTGAGGACCAGGATGATAGGAGCGTACTTAGTAGAGCACTAGATGCTCCTGAGTATCCCGGTCGGGTGAGGGGTAAGGGTCATGGTGTGTCTCCAACCTCTTTTTACAAGCATCCTAGGAGAAGAAATCCTTCAAATGAAGAAGTGTTGCAAAAATTGCAGGAACTGCAAGCACAAGTCTCTGAATTGCAAAGAGATAAAGATATGTATATGAGAGAAAAGTGCAATAATGCATCGGTGAAAGAAACTAGTGATAAAGCTAGTTTCAACTGTCAAAGAAAACTTCCCGAGGTAATTATAAATTTCTTTTCCTTACAAATTGTTCTATTTTATTAACGATAATGACTTTATATTTACTATTGGTTTAGGGCATTTCTTCTTGCCAACTATACTTATCGTCACCGTCTTATCACCTAGTTGGCAAGGGAAAAGTGCACAACACTGTGGGAGATTTACTTCACCATAGACCACTCCCGGATGGACACCTGAAAGTCAGTTGATGTTGTATTAGATCATGATGCGGTGCTACCGGTACCTGACATGGTCTAAGAGACAACATTGATGCGAGATGCAATAGGGTCATTTGTTGCATGGCCCTCGGAGCTCATTATCATTGGTGATGAGGTATATTCAAAACCATTATGAATCATTTAGTTTTCGAATGTCAATTTTGCACCGTTACGTTAATTATTTTTTACATTTTAATTTTAGACTGCTCCTACAAAACCCGCAATTAAGGGCAAAGGGATTTTACAGGAGGAGGAGTCTGTTGCATCACTAAAAGAATTACATTTAAGGTGTTAATATATAATTTGAATCTAAAACTGCATGATTTTATATTTTATCGATCGTTATTTGATTTTTAGGCATCTGCTCGGGAGTCACAACAAGTGACACAGGTCGTTCGTAGCGTACCGCCTAAGGGTCCTCCGAAGCAAGCGGCAAAAAAGGTGGTGCTTTTTTTCCTCGATACCGGATGACGCTCGGAACACTTGTTGATATGTCCGATTTGAAGGAAGGTGCTCTCCGTCAAATCAATATGGAGGAAGGTATCTTTGGTGTTGAATTCATTTCACATATTGCAATAGATGACTTGGAAGAGATTTTTACGCAAGAACAACTAGGCGTCGCTAATATGCACTCGTACATCCGGTAATATTCACTCATCCTATATATTATTTAATTAGTCGAACAATTTATTTACACATTATGTTTATTATGTTTTTCACTCATCCGCTAATATGTTTATAATGTTTTTATTTAAGGTTGTTACATGACAGAGTGTTGCGCGGGACTGCATTGTCAAACAGATTCCGTTTCGTGTCTTCCGCCCATTGCAGCAGAATGACAATTGCTTCGGAACCGGAATCAGTTAGACAGCGCTTAGTCGATAGATTCATGTCATCTGGCAATACAGAAAGTCTGATTCTTTGGGCGTATAATACCCGACCAGTAGGGTTAGTTTCTCATTCTTGGTTCATTTAATCTTTGTTTCTTTTGCGTAGCAAAATTTTTATATAACCTATTGTTTTAATTTATAGAGCACACTGGTTGTTGCTTGCTATCAACCCGATAAGAGAAGTTGTATATTTTCTGAATTCGGTAGATGGTGAGTGGAGCAATTATCCGGCTATGAAGGAAATTATTGATTTGTAAGTGGGATCGTTCTAAATATTCTTGTATATTTATATATTTAATTATATGTGAGATTGATCTAAATATATGCTTTTATATTTTTGTTAGATCAATACAAGTGTTCCAAAGTCAACGAGACGCACAGGTATCCCGGACTAAATCAAACAACATTACTTGGATCAAAGTGCAGGTACATTATTTTTCACAATTTTGCTTATAATATTTATGCTACTTGATAAAACAAGACAACTATAATTTCTTATTTGTTTTTCTATGTAGTGTCCGATACAGCGGAATAGTTCAGACTGCGGATACTTTGTTTTGAGGTTTATGAAAGAAATCCTTCAAATGAATCAATTAGAGATTCCAATCACGGTATGGATTTATAACTTAATTAGATAACTTCTTATAATTTATTACATTTAACTAAATCATTCATATTATGTTTTTATTCTGTAGTACTTTGACGAATTCCGTGCTGCTTCTTACACGAAACTCAAGTTGGAAGAAATCAAAGAGGAATTGTGTCAATTTTATATTCATCAGCTATTCATGTAGTAGGATTTGTGTCGATTTGAAGAGAATATTATAGTACTCCAGGATATATGGTTACTAACTTTGTTCATATTGTTGCCAATTAATATTTGAAGTATAATATTGTTGATGTTAGAGATTTAGTTTGATTGACATAATGATGTATATATATAATTTTGGATATTATAATGGTATTATATTAGTATATATATAGTCCTACCTATGGTTGAAAATATATCGTCGAAAATATATTACAGATCGAAAATATTACAGGTTGAAAATATATCACAGGTCGAAAATATTACAGGTCGATCTGGGAGGCTGAAATTATAGGCTGCACTTTAAAATATCTCATTTAGCAACGACAACGCTTTTGAAAAGCGCTCTTAAAGGTCCACATACGAAAGCGCTTTGTTACAAAAAGCGTTGCCAAAGATTAAATAAAAAAAAAACGCAACCTACCAAAGCGCTTTTGGAAAAGCGCTCTAGTAGGGGGGCTACCAGAGCGCTTTTTCCAGCAAAAGCGCTCTTATAGGTGGTCTACCAGAGCGTTTTTTCCAGAAAAAGCGCTCTTATAGGGGGGTCTACTAGAGCGCTTTCTGTAAAAAGCGCTCTTATAGGGGGGGTCTACCAGAGCGCTTTTTCTGGAAAAAGCGCTCTTATAGGGGGGGTCTACCAGAGCGCTTTTAAAAGCGCTTTCGTAGCCTACGCCAGCGCTGGCTTTGGCAGCGCTTTAAAGTGCTGTTAAAGGCCAAAAAAAGCGCTTTTAAAGCCCACGCGCGTTGTAGTGACGTTTTTCTATTCTTCACTTCTTTTTCTCTGTTCCACACTCCGCTTCTCACGCATCTAACAACTCTCTTTGTTCTTCGCAAAACAACTCATCGACGACGATTCGACGATGAAGATGGTGGTATGGAATCTGTAGTTTCCGTGATGATGTTGTGACGTCGCGTTAAAGCTTGACACTACTGAGGTGTATTGTTGAATCGGTGTCGGTTGTGATGCTACAGTTTCGCTTTGTGACATATCTAAACGGTAATGATCTATTTACTTCTGCAGTTTGGTAGTGATGGAAATTTGCCTTACGCATGTGATTGATGCTCAGGTGGGCAAGAGGGTGAAAAGGTGTGAGTGTGTGACCTGAAGGAAAATATTTCCTCCTCATTTTGTCTGTTATGCACACCAATTCTGGTTCAAGCTTGTGGAATTTGCATTTTCTCCTTACTGAAAAGACTGTAACCGTGACATACACCATGTAGAACTCTTAGGAATTAAATCCATACCATAGACTTTTTGATTATGACATTCTTTTGAAATAAATGGTTTGGACCAAACACCATACTATTGGGTCTTGAATCAAAAATGGGCCTTGAGACTTGATCATGGAACTTGGACCTCCCTTTGAATTGGACCTTTTAATTACATCTACTAAAATAAAACGACAACAAAATAATAAAAATAAAATATAACAAAGACATTTGATTTAAAAAGATTAATAAGATTCAATCTAAAACTTTATTGAATTCTAATTAATTTTTTAATCAAAAAGTTAATAAAAATGAACAGAAATGCTATTAATCGAAAAATCTAATAAAACAAGCAAAATGAACATGTATATATTTTTATGATTTTTTTCCAAATGAAATGCAAATGCAAGTGGTGATAAATTGGGATCCCTTTTTGTAGAGGATGACAAACTAGTTATAGCTATCACCAGCTATTACAAGGGTATGTATTCGTTCAGGTAGTTGTGATAGACAAATGTTACAACTATTTGAAGGACCACTTGCTCTACTTTCCTTCAGATCATGATCACACAATCTCTTCCTTTGACGATATAGATTAGCACAATTTGGGAAAGAATCTTCATCATAGGATACCCCCTTCTTGATATCTTCAATTGGCTCTGCACACAAATGGACACTCGCAAGGAACCTTTAACAATTATAAGAATACTGTTTGTTTTCTCTTTAGTTTGGTCTTTAAATTTGTATCAGTTCAAGTTGAGACAAACATCCTGGACATTTGTGCATGATCTTCTAGCCATTCTTCTTGAACACAAGGGAACCATAGAGATCCCGAAGAATAAACTCAAGCATCTTATAGAATTAACTCCCTTTCAATATTGTCATCCGACTTTTTGGCTCGGACAAGGATCAACTCCCTCTTATTTCAAGATTACTACCTTTTCTTTAGCCAACTCCAGTTGAAATATTATGTCATTATAAATGATAATTTGAACAAATACAACCGTCAGTATTTGCAAAAGCATTAGCAACACAACCATCAGTAGTTGTGATCAGGGAGGGATAACTATCAGTAGTTATCGTGTATCATTATTATAACAACCATCAGTAGTTGTAGTCAATAACATAAACATTAGAAGTTATTTGTGAAAATAACACATATGTAATCGACTTGCAACAATTAGATAACCATAAGTGGTTATCACTTGATTCCAAGGGTACCAACAAAAATCTAATACTTCTTCAAACAAAGTTCAGTCTTTACAGCTTCAGAGATCCTTCATAGGGGCAAAACTAGCTACTCCTTGTGACACTATGTCTCATCATGTTATCTGACATTATCCTCATAAGAAGGAAAAAAAATAGGCTTGATTATCAAGCAAGCTCCAAAACACATTCATCATAACAGTGATAACATTTACTCACCCTGTCATGGATAACCAAATTTCCATCAGGAAATTTGCAGTTGAACTTCTTGAACTGGTCACCTTATATAACACCTTTCCTCTGCTTGTTCATTCACTTGTAAGAGCTGAGACTAGTATAGCCTTCAAAACAATAGTAATCATGAGATGCCAGATCATCCACACAAAACCCAAGCACAACAACTTTCAAAGGAATCAGTTTGCAAGGAGATCCATAAGAGAGTATTTCACAACACACATCCAGACGAAAACTCTTGAATACTATAGAGGTAATCAAGTCTTCATGCCCTTTCTGAACTCCAGGTTCAGACTGCAGAAGTGCATCATTCTTTAGACAGATACTTAGTCTCCCGTCAAAGTATTTACCCTTAGACATATGCACATCCTCAACAGATCATGAATAAAAACTCAGCTCCCGTCAGAGTATACATTCTCTGGAAGACAAAGATACATTCTCACACAAGTTAGCACCTTTTGTCTGACCTTGTTCATCTGCAAGCAGCTGCTGTCATACCCCAATTTTTGACCTAAGATACCACCTCATATCATCTGCATATGCATCATTTGCATCTCTAACAAATTGCATAGTTTGTGTTTGTTACTTGTGCTCAGCAGGGTTTAATCAAGAGATCACTCATCAGTGCAAGAAACAATCAATTAGGGTTTTGTTCTCCCTTCATTTCAAATGAATCATCTTCATCAACAATCAACATTTGGTCCTCAGAGATTCATTTCAACAAGCTCAAAGGCTCTGAACCAACCAGATTAGGGTTTTGACTGAAGATAGCATACTCCTGACTTTTGCTCAGGATTTGACCTAATGACTTGGGACATGATATCAAGACCCCAAGTGCATCATTTTGACCTAATCCATTGGCTCAAAACATCTCTTACACAAGGAATGATCAACAGTGAAATTGCAAATCATCATATTAGGGTTTTGAACTATCAGGGACTAAAATCAGGGATCACATTTGGGAAACCCTAAAAATCCCCAGGAAGTCAATAAAAGGTTTCAATCATCTTCAAATAATCCATATGACAAAATCCAATGGAAATTACATCTCAATTTAAGATCTACAGTCATCAATTTCATGTGGTCGACAATTAGGGTTTTTGACCTAATTCACTGAACAACTGCCTTTTTAATCAGGACATGGTGTCACAACTCAAACTATGATTCAATATCCTCCAATAACTCAATATGATCCATTCATACCATTCATTTGATGAGGATAGCCTGTTTCATTTGAAATCTCCAGAAACGCGATTCGTCTGAAAAAGTCGACTATACAAGATCACCATTGACTTTTGGGGAATTTTGGTCAACCATGACTTTTGAAGTTTTAAATCATCAATATATGACATGAGAAGTCATTTGATCAAGAAAAATCAAGAAAATCAATCAAGAATCAAAAAGTCAAAAGTTTGACTTTTCATACTTAGAAAAATTTCTAAGTGTTTTTCATGGTTTTTTCCAAACTTTGGAAGGGAATTTCTCAAAATTTCACCTACAAACTGAAAAAAACTTCCAACATGAAAGTTGTAGATTTTGATCCAATAAACAACTTTGACACATATAAATTTTTTCCATAAGATCAACCATTTAAGAGATATGGAGCTTCAAAGTTGGTATCTTTTGAAAATTTCACTTAAAACTTCATTTTCTTCAAAGTTCATGGATCTTTTTCACCCATTTTCTTAAAGGTCTTGAAGAAACTTTCAACTAGGGTTTTGAAGTGTGTAATATGAGCTTTCCAAAATGTCCAAGAGCATGGAAAAATTTGAAGTGTAGCTATGGTTTTGAATTTTGACATTAGTGAACTTTTCACTTGAAATTTCATGCCATTTTCACTAAGTTATGAGCCAATTTGCCAAATGATCCAAATAATGATGCATAGAGGCAATAATTGGAGATATTTTTCTGATTTGAGATCAGAATGGAAGAGGATAAGAAGCTTGAGTTTTAACCATGGTTTGGTCACTTTAACCATTTTGCATTAAATGTAAAAGATTCCTTTTTATCTCTTAAGCCAAATCACCAATTCTTGATCAACTTGCAAAGGTCTGAGTTCAGAACTCTTGGCCTATAAATAGAGGTGCAAATCACTCTTCAATTCACACCAAAACCTCACAATTATAGGTTTTCTCTCTTCTTTCTTGAATTGCAAGTTTCTTAAGTTTCAAAGAGGTAAAATGCTCAACCTCTAAACCTTTGAAGTTCTGAGCAAAATGATGCTTCCCACAACTCACAAACATCATTTGGAAGTTGTTTGATCCATCCATACACCCCAAAAACACCAAGAACTCAAAATCACTACCTCACTTCCATATGAACACATATTGAGCCTTATCATGCCAAATCTCACCCAAGCTCATTTCTGTCTAAGCTAATCATCCAAACACATCCTATATACCATATATGAGCTGTTCCAACCATCATCCCTGACCTGTAACTCCAAAATCACATAGCATGATTCTCACTTGAGCCATACTGCAGATCGGGTTCCATAGCTTTACACAGATGAATCCAAACAGTTCCAAGCATTCAAACATGTTTCATAAGGTTCATTGAAGATGTTCAGATCAAGAAACAACATCTGGGAGCCCTCATTTGCAGAATTCGATTTCCAGTTTGGCCGTTTTTGAAGGTAAGTCACTTGAACTTCAAACTCATATTTGCACGCATCATAAATGAAATGTGAGCATACCATCTTGTTTCTGCACCTATGAGGATCATTAACCCTCAATCAATTGCATCATAACTTGCACATACACGATTTCACATTGAATTTCAGTTTTAGGGTTCTTCATGTTCATGCGAAAATTGACCCCCTTAGAGTGAAAATAAATGAATTATGAGGGCAGCATCATGTTCCTCGTGAAAAACCGAGTGAGATAGACCCTTTGATTGACCAAAACAACACAGTTTTAAAGAATTTTGAAAATCAGTTGAAGGTGTGTTCTTGGCGCCATCTTTGTTTCAGAAATTTCAAATATCAAGTTTAAAACATAATCAATTGAACGCGTGTGTCTTACAAGCTGCGCGCGCAGCCCAGTTGGTAAGTGTTTTGGCCGGTGAGAGAGAGGGCGTGGGTTCAAGCCCTTGTGTAGACAAAACCCAATTTTTTATCACTATTTTTCTCTATTTTCTTTACAACTTTAACCCATTAATTAACCAATCAAATTAATTTATTTTCTCTTCATTTTTTACACACCTCTTATTTAATATACATATTTTGACAATATCAAAAAAAATCACAAAAAAAGACTTATTTAATATGCTTTTAATTAGGTTTAAAATGATACATTTTTAAGTGTTTTTAAATACTTTAAATATTGTTTTTTCATTTAATTTTCAAACCTAATCACTTGTAAATATTTTTGTGATCAAACCCTAATCACTTAGGTCTTAATTAAGCATTAAAATTTGATTTTAACTTAATTAAGTTGACTTTTGTCAAATTCAATTTGTTTTAAAACAAACGATTATTCTTTTCAAAACAATAAACCATTTCTTTTTGAAACTATTTGATTAAATCTTTTTAATTGATCAATTGATTTTCAAAACGATGTGGGGCCTCTCGAATATTAGAGAGTATAAGACCCACTCCTTTTTCCTTTTTTCTACAGTTTTTCTTTGTACAGAAAACTCTTTCAAAACAATAACTTTCAAACAGTTTTTCAAACCTCGCGTCTGTTAAAAATAATCAACCATGTTTCATAAAAAATACCACGGGCCTCCACGTAGGTATAAGTCCCAAGCCCCTTTTGTACATACCCATTCCTGTACATGAAATTAGGTATTTCATTGTACACATACATTTTTGTACATATCTCAATCTGTTTTTTTAACTTTGAATAACAAACCAAAAATGAAGGTTTCTTTAAATCTTCCCAAAAATACCATGGGCCTCCATGTAGGTATAAGTCCCGAGCCCTTGTAAATACCTGTTTACATAGCTTTGAATAAACTTAAGTGGACCTCTCCTCGAGTATAAGTCCCGAGCCCCGTGTATACAGATGGATCATGCTTACAGGTATATTTCCTTCATAAACTCCATTATATACACACACTTTGTCATATATATAATTGTTCATACCTGTTCATGTTTGTTCATACTTGTTCATGTTTGTTCATATGTGTGATATGTGTGCTTGTTCAACTTAGTACAACACTAGGTTCCCCATAGCCTCCTATTGGGCTTCGTGCAAAGAATCTCCCTAGTTTAGGTTAGGACATAGAGTATGGTTTCCCGGTGAAATCGCTCTAAGAGCTCAAACCAACTATACCATGCCTCCCCTTGGGCTTTGTACAAACGAGTGACCCTCCCATAGCCTCCTCTTGGGCTTACAATGCAAGGACCCTGGATTGTCCTTCCCATAGCCTCCTCTTGGGCTTACAATGCAAGGACCCTCGGATAGCCTCCTCTTGGGCTTCGTACAAGGACCCACGGGCTTCTTATAAGCATCCCCAATATCCAAATCAAATACCCTAGGAGATTAGACATTTTTCATCTCTATACTAGGAGTATCTCTTCTATATCATCACAAACAATCAATCAATCAAAAATCAAACTTTTTTGCCACAAGGCTGGCTAATCAATCAAACTGTTTTACCACCGTACTGGATGATTAATCAAAGTTTTTGTCACAAGGCTGACTTCATTGAAACTTTTGCCACAAGGCTGGCTGATTAATCAAAACTTTTTGTCACAAGGCTGACTTCATTGAAAGTTTTTGCCACAAGGCTGGTTAAACACAAAAACATCTTTATCATTCTAAGCACCCTAAGTGGCATGGCCCCGGGCTTATAATGAAAAGATTTTCAAACAAATCAAACAGGTGTATGTGATGATATAGATTAGATACATCTAGCATTTAGACGACATTTGTCTATTTTCCTTTGCTTCCACTAGCATAAGTGGGAACTACGATTGCTCTGACTTTCTCAACATCCCTTTGAGAATACGTAGGCACAAGGTCGATCCTTGGCGAGCAAAACAAAACAAAAAAAAACCATTCAAACCTTAGCACCCGTAGACCCCGAGCTACAGATGCTCTGATTCCCTCTAAGGGATATGTATGCAGAGGATCGCGATGATCTTTGCGAGCATAATCAAACAAACACCTTAGGTCCCACCTCTTTCTCACAAGAACCTACACCACAACAAGAATGGAATAAACAAAACAAAGAAACCTATAGAGTACTATAGATACGTTGGGTGCTAATACCTTCCCTTCGTATAACCAACCCTCTTACCCGGAATCTCTCCCCCACTTTTTAGGTTATTGCAGCTTTTTTCCTTTTCCTACTTTGGAAACAATAAAAAGTTTGGTCGGTACAAAAGAAAAATCATTTTTTTGAGCACTCGAGCCCAAAGAAGGCATCAGGTGTCTCATCCAGAAAAAAAGATAACGATTTTTCCCCGCGACAGCTGCTACCTGCTGATTCTTCTTGAGATGATTTTCCAACGCTGAGTCTGACTTCAATCTTGTTCATATGGATTTGATCAAATGTTATGGTAAAAAACCATAATAGTCCATTCATAACTTTTTCAAAGAGAACAAGAGGATCAACCATCAGTGGCTGATCAAATGCCAAGTCCAAATCATACACATGCAGCAGCATGCAAATCTCAAGAGTATTCTAATGTTCAAATTTCTTGTCTGGCATTGAGATGCTTGAACACCCAACCTTCTGCACGTATAGAAGAGATTCCCACTACAAGGTATTTGCAACAACCACTCCTCCTTACTCCATATAAGAATCCGAAATGTTCATCCTAAGATATTCAGATGACACTTCAATCTTGCAGACACCCATCAATTACTTATCTCAGATTGACACAACTATAGAGCAGATGACCCCTTGTGAGTATCTTCCACCATAAAAAAATATTTCAATGCTCTCATAGACTTGATAAGGTTATCAGGTTTGAGTAGGCAACCTCTATCATATTGAAGAACCCTCATCACCGAAAACCTCTAACACATTCTCAAGGCAATGATGTTAAGGCATTGTGTCTCACATCCCTTCATAACCCTTCAACTCCAGATTAGGGATCCCTCCAACATCCTATAATAATCATATTGGAGAATAATAGATCATCTCCTTCACTAGTAGCACAGTTGATGCTTTCCTATAGAGCCTCCCACACAAAGTCAGTTTTATGGTCATGAACCTTCATTCCACAAGTCTGGTTCTTTTAATCAAAAGGATAACTCTGATATCATAAGGGAATGTCCTTGACAAGTTAACTTTATATACAAGGAACTTAGGGTGAGAAGTCGCCACTCTATCGGACACTAGAGCTCAGCTGATATTCATACTGAATCCGAAATAAATTGAACCATGGAGTACCAACATGGTTAATTCATATCCAATCTGTCCCCCAATCTAAACGCATTCTCTGAGTAATCTCCTTGATACATAGCCCAGATGCCTCCTCTTCCAAGTTAGGAGTAGGTTCCAAACATATATGATAGTTACACATTTGTTTAACGCCCAAAGCATCTATTCAACAGGGAGTTTCATTCCAGTCCACATGATGTCCCAACATTTGATAGGACATTAGTTCCTTCTTCTGGAGCATACAACAGACCTTGATGCTAAAGCTATTGCTGCCTCACAAGCATCCTTTGCTCAGCTTCAAAATAGACAACCATGCTTTACCAACTGCAACCAGCCTCAGAGTTACTTCCAACAACATATGAGACCAAGCTTCACCTGTCATGAATAGTCCATCCTCCATTTCTAGGGACTGTTCAATTCCAATATGAACTTTCTAAGTTCAAACAGCCTTTTCAGTACATGTCTTTCTTGCCAAACCAGAAAGTATCCTCCCAGGATCTCATCCAGCGACAGAACAGGATGCCTGCTCTGATACCAATTGAAATTTTGGTGCAGCAGACCCAAATGTCCTATCGAATGTCGAGACATCTGGTCTGTCATAAAATACGCAAACAAGATATAAACGATTTCATGCAGTACTGAAAAGTAAATAACATAATCAATTGTTGACCCAGTTTGGCGACAAACACACCTACTCTGGGGTCTACCAAGCCAGGAAGGAAGTCCACTATCAGCAGTATTAATTCAGAGCTAAACAACCCCGTTTATAACTCTTCACCTAATCCCTACCCAATGACCCTTCTACATAGATCCTCTCTAGATATGGAATATCTCCATCCCATTTCCAATCACCTCAGTGGTGTTGTACGATTTTCCAGTCCCAGTAGTTGTATCAACGGCCTAATCACCAACACTCCGGTCATACATACACATGATTTTGGAAGACACCCATCTATGACAATAACTTAGAGTTGCTTCAGATCTTCCTCCAAGAATAATACACCTCTTTCCTACGGTCTTTTAGGTAGATACAACTTCACTTGCTTCACATCTTCGAGAATCACAAGGTGATCTTCCCACAGCCCGGGAGATTCACCTAGACAAACCCTATAACTCTACATCTTGAATTAGTGCTAAACTAGGTTACCAACCCTTATATTTATATCTGATTTATAACCTATACCCAACTGGATTTGGGCTTCTAATTGCAGCTAATTTGCTGTTACAATTTAGCAGTAACTTTTGCTACAAACAAGGTCTTCAATCCTTAGTTTCCTAAAATATATCCATATTTAGAAACTATATAAAACTGTATATTCTTCAAATATTCTGACTTGATTCTTCTGACCTTTTAAACCTTTCAATCCTTATATGATTGCATAATATTCAAAGAATATTCCGCATCTGTTAGATTGGAACTGAATCTCATTAATCCAGCTCAGCAGGCGCGATGTTGAAAGCTATTCCATAGGACATGTTATTCCAGAACATGTTCCAACATTCCATAGGACATCTTCGTGTTGTACTTGTTTTGTTCCTATGTTTTATTAGCATATTTTACATCCTATTATACATTACATTATTGCTGCTATTATTTGTTTTACAAATATTAAGCCAATCCTAAAAGACAAAGAACTTACAAGCACCCTGACATTGCTCCACTAGTTTCCAACATGGACGATGTCTTCATGAATCTTGGTCAACAACCCTTCGTGTTAGAACCTCCTCCCACAAACAAAGGGAAAATGCGTGTATTTTGCTCACACGTCTTGCTTCCTTTCCTTCTCAAGGACAGTGCTCATGCCTTTTTGGGTCCTATTCCTGATGAAGCAAGGGATGTTAAACAACTGAAGATTTTTTTTCCCATCCATCCTAAAACCAGGCCTCCTTTATTCCTAAAGAAAACCCTTGATCTCAGTCCTCTCTACACAACTTTCAGGATTTTTCATTTTGCGCCAACTGTAAAGTAAGACAATGTAACTTGGTTGGACAAGATTGAGAAAGTGAAAGGCGACACTTGGAAGAAACAAGGGATCTTCTAACTGATCCAGCTTTCTAGGGTTGGCCCCACTTACTGTTCCAACATTCTCATGTTAATGCTCGCGCCCGCAGAAAATAAGGAAGGACGGAACATACATATTAAAGTGTGCGAGCCTAAAACTTTGACCTATCCTGCAGAAAAAGGGCAGGCAAAACAAGCATGTCCGACGGGCCGGACCTATTTTGCAACCGCTAGGTATCTAGCTTGTAAGAATATTGTATATGTAGGCTGGGCGGGATCCATTATTTACTTTTTTAAAAATAAGAAAAAGAATAAAAAAATAATTTTTTAATGTGTATTGTTTAAATTGGGGCAACTTCATTTCATATGTTAATTTTTATAAGGGGATTACTCATTCATTACTTATCCACCCGGGTGTGGACTCGAAAATACCCTTTAACACCATCTCAAGATTGAAATTCGAACATATTATAACACAACAAACTTACTGATTATAAACACGTCAAATAAAAAAAATTCGAACACACCACATATTACGAGAGAGCTCAAGTTCACTTTAAACACCATAAACAACACTGTCCAGATTATGAAATTTGAAAAAACAAATCTTTTTGCAGAATTTTTATCCTCTTCATAATAATTTGTGGCGCTTTTTAAAAATGTTAGATTTGCCAAGGTTCAAAACTTCCTTTTACATACCTAAATTTTATTTTATTTGATATTTCATTTACATTTATGTTTTCATAATTTAATTTTGATATTAAATAGTTGAATTTTTTACTTCAATTATATATATATATATATATATATATATATATATATATATATATATATATATATATATTAAGTCTTGATGTCGTATTTATTGAAGATGAAACTATTGAAGATTTTAATAAATTCGAGAAGCCAAAATCCAATGTTGGGAGTTACATTAATGTTGCTCCTAAATCTTGTAGTGGAAATTTTGTTGATTGGAGAGATATATAGGTAGATGATGAGAAATTAGCTACTGACCAAGAACTTTACCAGGATGATCTTGTTGAAGAGACTCCAAATGAGCTACTGGTTGTGCCCAAGTTGACAAGACTTACTAGACAGCATCAAGTTTCTCAACGATATCCTACACATGAGTATGTGATGATTATTGATAATGGAGAGCTTGAGCACTACCAAAAGGTGATTTTAAATGCTGATAAAGAAAAGTGGTTGATGGTTATGCAGGAAGAGATAGATTCCTTGCATGAGACTCAAACATTTGAGGTGATGAAATTGCCTAAGAAGAAAAGAGCACTTAAGAATAAATAATTGTACAAGATAAAGTCTCTAGTGAATAAATCTCATAAAAAATACAAAGAAAGACTGGTTGTGAAAGATTTAAATTAGAGAAAATGTATTAACTTTGGATAAACAAAATTCACTTGTGGGGAAGATGACATCCACTCGAGTTGTATTGGGATTATCAGCAAGCTTGAATTTGGAGGTTGAACATGTTTATGTGATGAATTTTTTCCTTCATTGTGATTTGGAGTAAGAGATTTTATGGAGTAACCTGAGGACATTGAAGTCAAAGGTTAAAAAGAACATTTTAGTATATTAAGGAAAATTTTGTATTGTCTCAAGCAAACTGTGTGACAATGGTACAAAAATTTTATTTCTTTCATGGAAATAAATGTTTATGGTGAAACTATTGTTGATCATTATGTGATTATTAATAAATTCTATGATGATGATTTTATTATTCTCATATTATATGTTGATGATATGTTGGTTGACAGTTTTGATACACACAAAATTCTTAGCTTAAAGAAAGAATTAAGAAAGTCATTTTCAATGAAAGACTTGGGTCCAACATAAGAAATCCTTGGCACGAGAATTTTCCGTAACATGAAGAAATTTATTTGTGACTATCTCAACACAATTACATTGAAAAGGAGTTATAGAGGTTAAACATAACCAATTCAAAACCGAGGAGTACTCTACTTATTAGTCAATTAAAATTAAATTCTAAACAATGACCAACAAGTGAAGAAGACAAAGAAGATATGAAGAATGCTCTGTATGCATATGTAATTGGTAGTTTGAAGTATGTTATGGTATGCAAAAGAACAAATATTACTCATGTTGTTGGTGTTGTTAGTTGGTTCTCTCTAATTATGGTAAAGATCATTCACAAGTAGTGAAGTGGATTCTCAGATATCTTGGAGGTATTTATTCAGTGTTAGATGGATACACATATGCATATATGGGTGGTGATATTGATTTTTGAAATTTTACTTTTAGACACATGACGAGTTTTGCAGAGACATCATTTGACAATCAAGGTTACAAAAATGTGTTGCTTTATCTACTACCAAAGCTGACTATATTGCAACATCTGAATTGTGTAAAGAACTTTTATGCATACAAAAATTTCTACAGGAGTTGTGTAACATCCCTTTTTTAGTATTTATTATTTTATTAATTATTTTATTATTTATTTATTTTATTAATTATTATGTGGTATGATAATTGATTAAATATGTGTTTTGTGATATATTTGTGATATTTGTGTTTCGGGTCAATAAGTGTGAAAATGAGAAAACAATCATTTAGGCCTAATGTTGATTAGAATGAGAAATAGTGAGGTGTTAATTAGTAGGCCCATTTAGATAATATTGTGTTAGTTGAGTTTTTACAAAATAAGAGAAAAAAGAAAGATTGTAAGAAAAAAGAGGAGAAAGAGAAGAGAAGAGAAAGAGAGAAGAGGAGGCAACCCTCGAAGTTCAAAACCTAAGGTAAGGGAGGGAGTTTATTGAAATTATGGATTTGTATAATTATTATGAAGGGTAATAGCATGAAACTAGGATTTGTTCATCATTTTCATAGATTTGAAATGTTAGAGTTTGAAATCAGATGATGAAATCAATGTCATGAAATCTTATTTTTATGATGCTAAATGATCCTATATGTTATGTATATGTGTCGGGCGCTCGGTTTTTTTCCATACCTCTCGCGGAGAGATACGCGAACTAACTCTTTTTGTTTCTGCTTTTGTGTTTGAAAATCAGAGAGTCGCCACCGACCTTTTATTTTATCCAATTAAGGAAAGGTTTATAAAAGAAACAGAAAAAAGACCTTTAAGAAATTCTGGGTAAGGGGGTAGGTTATACAAAGGGAAGGTGTTAGCACCCTTTGTATCCATGGTTATCCATGGGCTCTTTAATTTGCTTAGCTCACTTGTTTTCAATTGCTTTTAAATGCTCGTGTGTGGTTTCAAATACCTTTGTAAATTGAATTTGTAATGATCCTTGTGCGGATGTATACAAAGTGTTTTTATCTTTCAAAAGATGCTTTGGAAAAAAGAGCGTTAACTTCGTAATGATCTTTGTTTGGATATATACAAAGTATTGTCTTTTTGAAAGTTTTATTTTGAAAAAAAATAATGATATATGAGAGATTTGTTTGTTTTGATTTGAGCAAGCAAATTAGGAGGTCTACCCTGAGTTATAAGGTCTTTATCCTATTTCCTTTAAAAATCTATCCTTTCACCGTATATAAACAAAAGTTCGATTTTGCGTTTGAAATAATAGAATTTGATTTTGATTTTGAAAAGAATGAGAAAGGGATTACCCTAAGAGGTGCAAGAGTGATTGTGTTTGGATTCAGATATTTTATCTTTGAAGTTAGTGATCTAACGGTTCAATTTTATATTTGGCATGTACGCAGTTTATATGTGCTGGAATTTAAAATGCGGAAATGTAAAATGCGGAAAGTAAATCTACGCTATTACATCGATTGTGCAGGAAATGTAAACTACGCTATTTACATGAATTTGACAACCTATACATTTATCTAGGAATTTAAATTGCAAGAAAATAAAAGAAGTGTTTTTGGATTTTTTATGATTGTTTTTAATTATAATTAATGCATGATTAATTAAATTAAAATGAGAAAAAAAGATGAAAATAAATTTCAAACCTAAAAATTAAGCTTAAAATATGTTCAAAATGTTTGTTAATTAATTTTAAAACAAAACTAATTTTTTTGGGATTTTTGAAATTGATTTGAAATCTATTAAGTTAATTAATACATAATTATATAAATAATTACACAAATAATTAAAACTTAAAGAGAAAATTATCCTAAATATGTACAAAAATTAGTTTATAATATATAAACAATATTTAATATAAAGAACAAATTTTTTTATGATTTTTTGATTGGTTGAAATAATTAAAAAGCAAATATATAAATATAAACTAATTAATTATGCAGAATATTTAAATTATGAAGAAAAATAAAATATTTTTATATCAGAAAATAAAATATTATTTTAGAAACTTAAAAATATTTTTTGTGTATTTTTTGGATTTTTAAAACTATTTTTAATTAATTTAACAAAGAAATTAAAATAAAATAGAAAATAAAAAGATAGTAATCAGATGTGGAAATTAAATGAAGTCCATGATAAGGATGAGTGTTTTGATGCGTTGGATTGAGAGATGGATGGATCTGATGGTGAAAAGCATGAGGGACCATAACACGTGACACACCTGCAAAACACTGAATCCAAGGTCAGTTTAAAAAACACGCGCGCGCCCTCCAGCCAATCAGAGGACGCCACGCATCATCTTCTTCCCCAGGATGGATCTTTTACACCTTTCATTTGCAGGTGGTGTAAAAACTCCAACCTTTTACACCTGTTGAAAATAGCGAATGCAAGCAAACATCAATATAAATTTGGCGCGATGCCATGGTTTGGTTCGTCTTGTTCACGTGAGTTTAATGGTACTATTTAGAGTTTATAATTTTGTATGGATCGTAAAGCCCTAAATTTAAAAGTAAGAACCCTAAAATGGTGGTTCTTCGTATAGGTGTCCAAACTTCAATTAAGTTTCCAGAAATGATTAGGACCTCAAACTAAACTTAAATATGAATCTACATCTTGCTAATCATGCATGTGTGATGAGATTTTTGTAAGTTTTAGTTCGAGCAAACCGTCAGGTGTCGTGGACGATTCTGAGTGTTTCAAGGCTTGAAACTGATTGGAATAGTTTCAGTGATACTTGAGGAAGGTGTTTGAATGTTTAGTTTGTATTGAAACTGACTTGAATTCAAAATTCGAATTTGGAATTTCTTTGAAAATTTCAAGTGATTACAAGTATGGTTACAAGCATAAATTCTGTTCTGAATTCGTGTTTTTTGTTTGTGAAGTACTCTAAGCTATTTATAAGCTATGTTGTGCTTAGAATTGAAGCCAAGAAGCCTTTGGTTGCCTTTGTTGAATTCTTGATTTTTTTATATTAAAACCTTTGAATTGTTGACCAAGTCTTGCTTCTCTTCAATGCTCTTGCCTTGTACCTCAATCTTTTGCAGAAAATTAAAGATTCTTGGATGACTCATGCTTAGAAACTAAGCTATCCCTTATCCTTCCATTTTCCATTTTCATTTAATCTTAAAATAGGATAAAATTAAACCAAAAATGGATAAAAATGGTGTGGGCTTTGTCTTGGTCGTGGGAGGCCCATTATATCATGGCAAACATGTTTGAACTATGAAAACTTGGTCCCATTTGGAAAAAATACATTTTTGAGCAATGTTGGTTTTATGCATTTTCCCAAAATTTAGCCAACTTCAACAAGGTGCAAATCCCTCAATTTTTGTCATATGAAGGAGATCTTGCACTTTTTGGAAACCTCAAAGAGTCCTCTAACCAATTTCCTTGGTCTCATGTCAAAATGATTTTTGATGCTCCTTGTGTATCCTTTTGAAAAAAGTGTCTTTTTGTTGACTTTGAAAATGACCTGTAATGTCTTGGTTCATATTTTTCAAATGGTGAACCTAATGACCATGGGACCAATTGCATTTGAAAGATAATTGAATTTCCTTCAATATGAGATTTGGTTTGAATTTTTTGGATGAAGGATAAGAGAGTTATGACCAGTCAAAGTTTAGTTGACTTTTTAGGAGAAAACCCTAATTTTGAATCTTAGGGTTTTGTTGATTTTTGATCTTTCCTTGATGAATTATGATCATCCAATGATCAAATGATGAATCCTTTGACAAAATATGGATGTTGACAAAAAATTTCATTCTTGACTGTCTGTTGACTTTTTGGTCAAACGGGTCGTCTGTTGACTGTTTGAGCTACTGACGGTGCGTCTGAGTGAATTGAAGTCTGAAAATTTGTATGATGGTACTTTGAGATATATGGAGGTCCATGAAATCCATTTGAGGTCTCAAAAACTTGTTTCTCCTGAAAAAACAATAAACCCTAATCAGGGACTGTTTGTGTAGGAGACAGTTAAGCGTACCTGATTTTTGTGCAGTGCTGAGTCTCTGCTAATCATGTGATATTCAGAAGACTTCTAGGACAAAAATCTTGGAATTTTGAAATGCAAAAGTTTGATTTGATTGATGGTACAAAACACGGAGAATTGTACTGTCAGCAGTTTGACTGTCAACTGACTATTCAGGCATGTAACAGCTAGAGTGAAAAATCAACAGTCAAAGTTAATTTTCTTTTTGTTGTTTTTGTTTTATGTGAAAGATGAAAGTTTATTTACATGACTTGTTAAAAAACACAGACATAATAAATAATTATTATTTACTGTATGCGAGCAAAATTACCGATAATAACCCTGAAAATCATTTAATGCACAGAAACATAAATATTTGACTGGCAGAAAACACACAAAATATTATCTGAATAATTAAGCAACAATATGACAAATAGTACAACATTTAATACTGACAGTACAAACATTACATACTATAATGAACGGTACGACGAGTAAACGGTACATTTAAGAAAATAAGAGATACGGCAAACTTTAAGAATGACGATTAATAACCCATGCTATGACCAACAGAAAATAGATGATCGGGAGTGTAACCATCGCAGGTCCACATTTTTCAGGACTATGCAGACAGAAGAAGGACATGATCACCGTAGCAATGGTGATGACCATAAGAAAACATGTTTCCATCCGCTTCGCCATTTTGCCGGGGAGGAAGAGAGAATGGATATGAAGTAGAAATTTGAGAAATGATTTAGAATTTGATGTGAGATTTTATGGAAAAAATGAGAGGTATTTATAGAATGAAAAGAAGGATAGAGACGTTGGGGAATGAAGTGATTCCGTACAAAAGGAAAATTTGAGTGGAAGTAAGATTTGAAAGAAAGTGTATGATAGTGTTGGGAAAAAGAGAGATGTGTAGAATAAAGTTAAGATTTGATTTTTGAAAAAGAGATTTGAAAAGAGATTTTGAAAATAATGGAATATAGTACAAAAGTTAGTGGGAAACAAAAATTAGTAATAATTTACTTGTTACCAGTACAGTCTGAATCCCGGACTCTGCGCCTGCAAAAGATTTAGTTATGTACCAATTGTGTCAGTACTATTTATCTGTAAATAAATATCAAATAAATAGCGTGTGTGAAGCAATAGACAGTACTTGGCGTTTGCGTAAGATTAAATTCAACAGCAAGCCAAAATACTGTATAAGAAAAAAATTCTAAAAAATCAAGTATTCATAAATCAGGATGTGAAAATCCAAGATTATATGAAACTCTTAATTTTTAGATTGAAGTTTTCTTGAAAAAAGATGCGGGCAAATTTTGGGGTATAACAATATGTTAGAATACATCATTCACATGATTAAATTGTTGTTTTCGATGGTTTTTGGTGAAGAATTCGTGTTGGACATAATGTTGTACCTAGCATAATTTTTCTACAGAATGGTGAGCGGGCTAAGCCCGGTCTGCAATGCAAAATTTTATATTTTGTGAAATTGAGTTAGATGTTTGTATGCTTATGACTTATCATGAATTATAGTGAATTTTCCATTATTTTCTAGAATCGTTTGAATGGATTTTGAATCAATTCTTTGTGATAACATGATACTTGAAATTCCATGTATGTATATGTTGAATTGTGATTACTTGAGAATAACATTGGTTGAGCTATGTTTGCTACTTGTTATTGGTTATGTGTATATTTGGTGAGTGTTATGATGATGTTTTCATGTGTGATTGATTACATGATTATGTGTATGTTTGTGCAAATGACGTGAAATTCATGTGTGATGAATGGTGAGATATATGCTTGTATGATTAAGATTGAGATATGTTCTTAATTGCATATGTTGGTCGATAATTGCACATGCATTCATTCGGTGAGAAAGAGGAAACGTTTGGTAGTTATGTGGGAGATATTAACTTGTCCCAAACCTAGAGGGTTTGATTGAAGCTTAAAGGACAGGCTTATTGGTGGTTATCTGTCTGAGAGATGGACGCGTAGAATCTTCTAAGGATAACATTGGTACCACATACATCTTCATTGATTCACATTGGAGTCACCTGTGTCGATGTGAATTGTGTTCATGTGTTTATGTGCTAATTGTGTGGATTGGTACTTAGATGATGATTGTGTTTGGTTACTTGTTTATCTTGAATCTATTGAGTTATGACGTACATGTAAACATATGTTATGTATTTATAAAGTGTTGAATACATGTATGTTTGAAGTGTGTAGAATTCGTTGTTGTATATTGTTATGCATTTACTTATTATTATATATTTCCATAATGATATGAGTTCTCACCTTTCTGTTGAAATGATATTTTGTACGACATTATATCGCTCAGGTACCGAGGAGTAGAGGTGCTCGTTTGCTTACGAGGATTTAGTCGATGAGCTTTTATTTCATTTTATCATTTTTCTAGGTTGAGAGAGTCTCATGCTCTGGTTATGTAACACATTGGGGTCTATGTTTGGTTTCATGTTATGTTTTGAGATATTGTATAACTCTCTTTATGATTTTGAATATGTTGGATTTTGTGATATGGCCTTAGTGCCTAATGCTTGTATGCATGGATTATTATATGTTGAGATATTGTTAATTGGTATCATTTTTATTATTCCGCTATGATGTGTGTTGCACCCCAAAAATTGCCCTCTTCCTTGTGCTATAAGTTATGAGGGACGTTTATTTCTTCGCTCAAAAATCAAGAGAAAAATAATAAAGAGTTTCTGATACATGGTATCTTTCATTGTTAATTCAACTGAGATTCATTGAATTTCATGTCAAGACGTTCTTATGTGCTTCAATTATTATCTCCATCAAAGAAGTCCTCGGGGCGTTATGGTTATTTGGCGAGGAGGTATCTTAGTAAAAACATGATATATGACTCGAGGAAGGCATCATTGTTCCTTCTTTCAAATTGATTGGTTGCTTGAAATGCAAATCATTTGTGGTTTAAGAATCGAAGACAAGTTTTCGTTAGATTAAAGATTTGGATTCATTAGAAACCACTTATGGCCATGAGTTCTTAATGTGCAAGTTTAGTCGGATTAAGGTGGTATTGAATTGCTTGGAGTCCCGATTATAAAAGCGAAGCCCATTCAAATTTTTATCTGAATTCATCACAAAATTCATTCAAAACTCATTTCAATATAATATCCATCCACTATTCCATTCATTACAAAGAAAAAACAATATTATCATCCAAAGCTCATTACATTTACACCAAAGTCCATCAAAAAACAAAAAGCTACAGCAAGACTCAACTAGTACAAAAAAAACCAAATAAATTCTGCAGCACACCACATTACTGCACAACCGACTTTGCCATCACAAACTCAAAACCAATGGTCCTGCAATTCATCAACTAAAACCGACTTGCTGCAAAATAAACACAAAAACAAAACCTGTTCATCTACATAAAGCCTATCTACATAACAACATATAACAAAAAAATATCGAGGGAAAAAATGGTAAGAGAAGGAAAAAACCTCTAACCGAAAATGTAACAAACTCTCTGAACTCTCTCTCTCTCTCTCTCTCTCTCTCTCTCTCTCTCTCTCTCTCTCTCTCTCTCTCTCTCTCTCTCTCTCTCTCTCTCTCTCTCAATTCCCATTCAATCTTCATCATCTCAGAACCTCTTCAATCATCAACCTTCGTCACCTTCAACCCACTCTTCATCTTCAATCTCCAAGAACTCATCAAAATTTTGCAAAAACTCTTCATCATCTTCATCATCATCAATCATCACACAAAAAGATAAGAAAAAAAGAGTAACAGAACCTGTAACAGAATGTAACAAACTTTTCCTCGCTCTCGATTACTCTCAAATCTTCACCTCTCTTCGTTCTTTAGAATCTTCACCATGTTTCAATCTTAAACCGACTCACGAACTCTCTCTCTTGTGCTCTCGACTCATCACCTATCATCCTTCAACCTTGAAGAATTCACATAATTCGATTCTCTGCAATCTTCATCATCACCACCACAATCCTTCTTCAAGCATAACAATTCAACACTTTTCATCAATAATTCTACAACACAATCACCATCACTCCGCTACGACACGCAACAACGACATCATCATCGCAAGCATCAGTACACAGAAACGGTAGAAAGAAGGAGAAGAAGAATGGAAATCTAAGAAGTTACCTGAGGTTGAAGTTCTCCACTGCTCGATCCCACGATTCATCCACACAACTTCGCCAATCGCAACTTTACGAACCTTCAAGCTTTGCTCAACCTTTATCATCATCGTTATTGCAAGCATCAGAACATCGTTCAGATTATTGTTGTTATCCCATTGATTTCTGAGGTAACAAGATCGGATAGATATGAGAGAAGGGAGAACCGATCGGAGTTTTGAATCGGAGATTGGGAGCGGAGAGAGTGTGAATCGAAACTGAGAGGAGAGTTAAGGTTGAGTCATGAGGCGCCGTTTCATCGGGGAAGTGAGGTTCTCCGCAGCGTCGTTTCACCGAGTGTTGAGAGGAAGAAGATGCAAGCTTAATCGTCACTTTCAACATAAACCTAATTCCTTTTCTAATTTCCTATTAACGTGATGATGATTAAGTGATAAGGTAGGGATTAATTTGAGCTTATTTTGATAATCATGCGAGTTTAATCTAATTAATGATTGGGTTAAGATTAGTGAATTATATAACATAAAGAATCTGGATCATACATGGGGCCTTGGGCCAAAATGCTAGCCAAACCTCCCTCTAAGCCCAATCGTACACCACTTTTGTTTTGCTTGAAGTGATAATTGAAACAAAAAACCATCTGTTTGCGCTTGCCTCCCTGGGCCTTGCGCATGTTACTGCCTGCACCACTTGATTTCAGGCTTTCACCTCCTTGTGTGCTTAATCTCTCACATTAGATTTAGTTTTTTTAACTAGCTTGTTTCCTATTTCTTTTAGGTAATAAAAATGTATAAAAACAATTTTTTTTTTAAATTTCTGCATGATAAAAAAAATATAATATTTTTGTTGTTAGAATTTGATATTTTGCTACATAGTTTTGTTCTAACTCTTACATGAAAATGTCATGAAAAATATTAGCCTTGTTAGATTTTGTTTTAGAATTTACTTAGAATTTAATTTCTATTATTTTCTATGGCGGGTGCATGCCTCCTTGTTATTACTGATTTGGTTGTTAAGATGAGCAAGGTACCATGAGAAAGCCTTCGATTGCGATTCGACTTGCTTCGTGTTCCACTTTATTTATGGGACATGAATTCGCTTCTGGTGCGATTGATTTGCGTCGTGTTCCACTTTATTTATGGGGCATGAACTTATTCCCGATGCGATTCATCTGATCTCTCATTCATTGAGATGTATATCCTTGCGATGTCTGTATTGTGTTTCTCTTGCAGGTTATTTATATGGTTATGCTCGACGTGTACCATATGTCGCTTGTGATTTATTTTCACAACGACGCTTTCTGACTTGCTTTGCTTGATGATGGCTTACGCGAAGTATTCCGGACTTCTATACTTATGCTTGCTAGCTCATTGCGGATTTGCTATCCGTTCGGTATTGTCTCCTTGTCCCTTTTACTCTTTCGCGCACCATATGATGCCATGAGAAGTATGGTAGGCATGCAACATCATTCTTAACATGAGAAGTAGGGTAGGCATTCATCTGGCCAAGCCCTCGAAAGAGGCTCTTTTTTTGTTGGTGTGTTTATGTTTGTGCTTGCAGGAAGTCCTAACAAAGGCCATTGTAAGTCCTCGAGAAGGCAAGCAGAAAGAGTTAGTAATCAACCCCCGCAACTTTCAGTCCCTAGGTCGTTCTTATGCTCACTTTTTGCAAGTTCCGAGCTCTGAACATGTGCCAAAGATCATCGAGTCAAAAGACCTGTACATGGCAAGCGAGAAGGGTTTAGTAGCCAAACTCAACACTTTCTATAGCTCACGTTGACCGACGTTGATGCTCGGTATACGCACGCACCGGTTCCCCCCAAATCCTTTCTTGACTCAGTAACATGATACTGCTGCAAGGGACCCCTATTTCCTACAGTGTGACGGCTTGGTTGCTGAGAGGGACTCGCTCCTCTTGTCTATGGTCTGATCTCCTTATTCGCTTGGTCCAATGCTTGGTTGAATCGGGTGATACGCTCCCCTTGGCTATGGCGGGACCTCTTTTCTACTACTTGGCCTGCGCCTCGTAGGTGTTTGCTTTACGAGCCGAGCTCGTTTGTGTGGCATTATTATGCATTTGCTTTGATTACTACTTCGGTAGTTTGTTTGATTTTTGAGTGGAGATCGATTGTATGCCTTATGGTTGTGATGCTTGTTCACTATCTTTGTATCTGTTATGCCTGTTAGTATGATATCTTTGTGATGCTTGTTCACTATCTTCTTATCTATGATGCATGTTCGTATGATATCATGATATATTTGTGATGCTTGTTCACACACTTGCACATGTATGCCTGTTACATGTTGTTTGTGATGCCTGTTCATGTTATCACTTGTGATGCCTATTCACACACTCACATTCGTGTATGCCTGTTATATGTCTATTTTCTGTTTGCGATGCATGTTCACATGTTCACATGTTCTTATTTGTGATGCCTGTTCACATTCCATGTTTGCTAGGATCTTTGTGATGCTCCTTGTTTGCATGCTCCCTTAGGGTGCTCGGTTCCGTTTCTCTTGGAGACACGAATTGAGATAGAAACAAAAAATTTTGAGCCGAACTACGGCGCTCAGATTTCTCCATTGCACGTTGGAGGTACGTAGGCAAAGGGTACGAACGCCCTAGCGAGTGAACTTTTCTTTTCTGTTATTTTGTTCGACTTTTTCTTTTATCTTGTCTGCCTACTATTTGCATGTTTTATGTTATCTGTTTATCCTTCCATTGCATGTTTCCCTTAGCACATAGCATGATACACACACACCCTTAGATTAGAAACAAACAAAAGTGGATAATGGGGAGTACCACAGACGTGAGGGGTGCTAATACCTTCCCCTTGCGCAACCGACTCCCTTACCCGTTCTCCGATACTTGTTCTTGTTTTGTTTGGTTTTCTTCGACATTGTCCATTCCTTAGCGTAGGATAAATATGTGTTCGATGGCGACTTTGTAACACCCGAGGCCGAAGAAGGCGAGGGGTGGTTGCACCGCATGGAACACCTAGGGCCAATTAGGGCTAGGGTGGTCGCCACATCGGAATGAGAGGGATCCTAAAGCCGTGCAGGTATGGGACTGCATGGTTGAAGGAAAGCTTATAAGGATTGATAGGTACTACCTATACCAACAAGATGCATCTTCTTTTCGGGAGCCCGTTCCGTAAGAACTCCACAGTTAAGCGTGCTTGACTTGGAGTAGTATTGGGATGGGTGACCTTCTGGGAAGTTTCCCGGAAAGCATGCGAGTGAGGTCAAAGCATGCTGAAAAGACCCGTGTTGGTTTATGGGGTCAGTCGATCATCCTAAAAGCAGTCTGGGGCGTTACAAATGGTATCAGAGCCAGACCTCTCCCAGTACGATGTGGTTCGAGGACGAACCATGCGGAAGCTGGTGGGCATGTAACACCCGAGGCCGAAGAAGGCGAGGGGTGGTTGCACCGCATGGAACACCTAGGGCCAATTAGGGCTAGGGTGGTCGCCACATCGGAATGAGAGGGATCCTAAAGCCGTGCAGGTATGGGACTGCATGGTTGAAGGAAAGCTTATAAGGATTGATAGGTACTACCTATACCAACAAGATGCATCTTCTTTTCGGGAGCCCGTTCCGTAAGAACTCCACAGTTAAGCGTGCTTGACTTGGAGTAGTATTGGGATGGGTGACCTTCTGGGAAGTTTCCCGGAAAGCATGCGAGTGAGGTCAAAGCATGCTGAAAAGACCCGTGTTGGTTTATGGGGTCAGTCGATCATCCTAAAAGCAGTCTGGGGCGTTACAAATTGGTAGCAGGAATTGCTATGAATATGTACTTAACCCCTAGGTACATGGTTCGATTCCTGCGGGAGGCAAAAACAATATTTCCTGGGCAGCCGATAAGCGGACCTAGGGGGGATTATTGATTAAGCCGGTAACATGCTCGGTTGGCCGACACGGTTGATGCGTGCAGCGGATATCGGGGTGTTACATTAAAAAGGCGCCTTTTTATGTAACAGCCCGAGCCTTCGGCGTTCCCGACACTGTCACCTCACGATCTTCTCTACCCCCCTCACTAGTAGAGTTTTTGCCTTTCGTGGGAATCGAACCCTGTACCCTGGGGTTCAAGTACATGTTCATTCCATTCCCACTACCAATTGAGCTAGCTCAATTGGTAGTGGGAATGGAATGAACATGTACTTGAACCCCAGGGTACAGGGTTCGATTCCCACGAAAGGCAAAAACTCTACTAGTGAGGGGGGTAGAGAAGATCGTGAGGTGACAGTGTCGGGAACGCCGAAGGCTCGGGCTGTTACAGACTTCACTGTTATTGTTTCGATGAGTTTTCTAGTTGCTTCAGCTGGCGACTTCAATGTGCATATGAAACATGATATTCAAATGTGTGTTATGAACATGATGAAGTTTGTAGTTGTTGTAATGTTGAAATACATGTGACGCCGTCTTGATATGCATGATTTTACTATGATTATGCAACATATTTGTCGTGGGGTTTACAGGGTGTTACAAGTTGGGTATTGAACAAGAGAAGTTCATGTTGTTCTATGATAGACCGAATGCAACTCATATTTGTAAGAACCCGACGTTTCATTCCAGGTCAAAACACAAAGAGGCGCAATATCATTGGATACGAGATGCATTAAAGATGAAGTTATTTTCACTTAAGAAGATTCATATTGAGGAAAATGGTTCAAATATGATGACAAAAATTTTTCCTGTGACAAATATGATTCATTGTATAAAGAAGATGGGTGTGGTGGAACATCTGCTTCCCACTTAATTTGTAAGGGAAATAGGGTGGTCACACTCTTAAAGTGAGACCCATCATTTATTAAAAAAAGGATAAGAATAAAAGAAAAAAGAAAGAGATTTTTATATGAATTTTTTTAATTGGGTCACGTCCATTTGATATGTGGTTAAAAGAGATTTTTTAATCTCTAACACAACAACATCAAATCAATATAGGAGAGAGAAAGACAACACACAAACAGAAAAGGAAAGAAATCAATGTTACATTGGTATCGTGAGAGAAGAAGAGAAAAAATGGTTACGAGTGATAAAAGGATGTGTAGCAAAATTTATTAGTTTGAGCTACAAATTATGTATCTTATTCATATCACTTTCTTAGTTTTATTTATGTATCTGTTATATATAGTTTTACCTTCTTTAAAAGTAATTTCAATATAACTTTACTTTATGAAGTGTTGTTTGAAGTGTGTTTTCCATCTTTATGTATCTGTTATTCTTTAGTGTTACTAAAAAATATTTTGTATATTCATTACTTATAAAATAGAATGTTTTACTAAACTAAATCCTCTTATTTTTATTCTCTCACTTTAAAAGAAATTTTTTATATTATAAATTTAGTATCCTTGCTATTTTTTATTTTGTTATTATTGTGCTGAAGAATATGTTTTTTTGAGTATTTATTTAAATTACATCGATTTGTAAAAAATATTACGCTTGAAAGATATCATTATTTAATTATTTCGCAACAATAGATTATAATGTACATAACTAGCACTTTACACTTCCAATTCAGATACCACACCTTCATCTTGTAGGTCGAGTCCAAGGGAGGAGATGATATTGACCCTTGTTTTCCCTTGAGAGCTTCTAGGGAAGGCATGGGATATATATTGCATTTATCGCAAATACTTGCCTTGCATACTTCCTCCATAAAGATATAGATTTACCTCCACCAGTGAAGCCTCCGACAATGGTGTTTGTGTTGTAGATTTTGCTTTTGTCGGCCATCTTTAGAGGGAAGATGGAGAGAGTTGTATTAGGAGTATGACCCAGGTTAGTTTTACCAAAGTTCTATGGTGGGCGCCACTCTACTGGTCAAAAAATACTGGTGTGCATGTTCCCCTCACTACAAGAAAACAACACCTTAGCGTCGGTCACAAGCCGTCGCTAACATCCTTAAAACCGACGTTAATAGCTGTTAGCGTCGGCTTAGCGTTAGGGCCGGGATCGTCGCTAAACACCTCGAAGCTAATAGTAGCGTGAGGCCGACGCTACGTTAGCGTCGGCTATAAGTAACGCTAAGTGGTCACTACTCGTTGTCCATATGCCTATACTCACAACTTTAGCGTTGGCCCTAACCATCGCTAATATATGCCACGTGGCGCCATATGGTTGGGTGTCCCCTTTTATCAACATTACATGTTGTCTATAGCGTCGGCCCCGTGGCGTCGCAACATGATGCCACGTGTTTCTTTATGATAGGATAATTGCCAATTTGAGGTTCTACGTTTTAATAGTAGCGTCGGCTGAAGCCGACGCTTTTATTTTTTTTTCCATCCAATTTTTGCAAAAATATGTTTTTTTTGTCTAATCAATTTTGGTTACACCTGAATATTATAAAATATGTCAAACTAATTTTGATTGCACCTATAAATTATAAAATAGGATACAATAATATAATTTAATCGTTTTGAAATAAAAGTAATAAATTGTAATCTAAAATCCATATCAACA
This sequence comes from Vicia villosa, assembly GCF_029867415.1. Classification (NCBI taxonomy): domain Eukaryota; kingdom Viridiplantae; phylum Streptophyta; class Magnoliopsida; order Fabales; family Fabaceae; genus Vicia; species Vicia villosa. The sequence continues at coordinate 103,699,054 of NC_081180.1, read as the reverse complement.
TAAAAAGAAGTCAAATCAATTTTTCCTGTAAACCAATTCTATCAATATGACAACAGTTTACAAACTAATTTCACTTGTTTCAACATACAATTCAGCCATTCAATGTGCACTAAATGACGACACACTTTAATCTCTAGCATAAACACGTTAACAAAAACATAAAGAACAATACATCCTGTTGATAAATATATGTTCATAAATATAAGCAAAGGTGTACCAAAATATAACAGCCTATTCAACATTACTTATAACACAATCTTATACTCATACGAGTTTACTTATACATGCCAAGGTGTACCAAAATAAGTATACTTATAAGTCAAACTAGACATAAGAAAATCATAACACAATCTAGACATAAATCAACTCTATTGATCCTGATAATGACCATCAGCAGCAACATCTTCCTCATCATCCTCTTCCTCCTGCAACATTAAAATAAAACAATGTATAATTTATACATTTATCAGATTACTCTAACTAAGTGACAATGTTTACATGTAAAATTTATACATTTTGTGTTACTGAATTTAAGACTTTTAAAGCCTTCAAAAACTTGTTCCAGAGTTAGTGTGTTGTTTCTCTTCACCATTTTTTTCAGCCTTTCTTTTTCTGAGGTAATTCCTCATAAAAGGTATAAATGGAAAGGAAATTTAAATCTCTATGTAAATCCTAGTCACTTTCTATGGGTACAATGTGAAAACAGCAAACAGAAAACATTATTACACTCATAACAATATGCTTACTAAAATCAAACAGAAACTATTCATGAATCCCCACTTGCTAATAACCCCCATAAATAATACCAAATATGCAGTCATAATACCAAATATGCAGTCATAATTACACTCAAATCAGTATGCTTACTAAAAAAAGTATTCAAACCAGTATAAACTATGAAAGAAATGCAAGTCAAAGGAGTAGTAAAAGTATCGAATAATCATAATGAGAATGTTCACTTGAAGTAGAAGGTCGACCCGCCTGACGAGACTGAAACATATCAAACATTTTCCTAAGATCTTCAAATTGTTTTGCCAATTCACCTGTTCGCGCATTAACTCGTGCAGCTTCTCACGTGCTGCAGCAGTTTCAGCTCTGGCAGCCTCAATGGCTTGGTTATCTGCCTCTCTATTGGGGTTTGTAATTGACACCTGTGTCAAGAAGCTCACTCCATATCTTACGTTGCGCGCCAATTGTGCAGCCTCATAACACTGCCCCCTTGTTTTACCTCCGACAACTTCTTTCCACATTTGTATTCTTGTTGATCCATGCACATCATCACCACTTTGTGTGGCTTGTGTAACATTACTCACGTATGTTTCCTGTACAACATAAGATGAATGTGTCAAAGATAATGTGCCATAATTATAACACTTTAACTAAAAATACAAATGATGTTCTATGAGAATTTTTTTACAAATGATGTTTCATGTACAAATGATGTGTCAAAGATAATTGTGCAGCTCTATGAGAATTTTTTACTGCAACAACAAAAAATACAAATAACGGTAGTTGAAAGTTGCAACTAATTGTTTCATGATTACTATTCGACGAACATGTTTGCAATTCAAAGCTAATTTGAAATTAGAAATATTTAATCTCCTAGAAAGTAAAAATATAACAAGAATCATACAAAGATATCAAACTTAGCAGCTCCACAAGATTTCAAACTTACTACAGATTTATTGAATTGCACAAAAGATGAGAAACCAAGTTTGTTGTGCAAAGATAAAGAATGATAGTTCGTTTTCTTAGCATTTCTGTGCAAATATATCCAACCACATTGCGTACAAGAGATAGTTAGTAACCATCATCATTTGTTACTAGTACAGTATCTCTGTAGGCCTTAAATGTGGAATCTGTATTTGTAAAAGATTAATAACTGTTGTAACCTCAGGACTAAAACCATTCATACATATAGTTTTCATAACCATAGAAAAACGCCCGAGCAATGCAAGAAAACAACTATTGCACAAAAGCATTAATGAAGCATGAATAGATAAATATACTTAACTAAAACAGTCAGTAAGAAAAGTTATAAGAATGCAAATCATGGTAATTAAAGGCACTAAAAGCCACACCTAAGCCATTTGGGCAACGCACCAAAAGGGATTCAGACTGCCTTTTCTGAATAACAGTTAGATAATTTGACAAATCAGTTATCTAACTTACTGAGTACAACAGCATGTAAATTTACAGAAAGTTGAAAATTAATTACTTGTCAAACTTTTGAACTCTTAGCAGCAACCAGTTTAGGACTGTGTAATAAAAACATCAAGGAATCCTCAAAAGGTCACTCAACCTAGCTCGCATCATACATCTTTATCTTATTAAAGAATGTAATTATTCATTAGTAAATTTACATGACAAACTAATGCTATTTTGATGTTATTTTTTTAAGCCAACAACTCTATCAACTACTGCTAATAGTATTACATTATGAGTTTAATGTAGATGCATTGTCATATTTCAACATAAGCACAATACATAACACATTACGGGCATGTTTGAATGGGCTTATTAGAGCTTATCTACTCCCACAATTTTTGTGACACTGTTTGGAAGAACAATTTTATTTTATAAATTCTTCAAAATAGCTAATGAAAATATCTCAGAACAATTTAGATTTTTTAATCTTTTCTTATAAAAGTAGCTTATGTGAGTTAATTCAAAGCACTTATTTTACCACCACTAAAGAAAGGAGCCATGGCAGAAAATGACACAGTTTGATCCTAATATCATGAACACGGGAATCATACACCCAGAGATCATAATGACACAGTCTGATAGATGATTTTTAGAGCTGCTGTTGATGTTTTTCCAAAAATGCAGATTATGGCATTGCATCTATTATTACTTCCATTGGACGACTTAATAAACAAAAGTAACTAACGTATAGTTAATTTAATTTTTGTTGACTTAATATAATAATAGTTTTTCATAATGTATTTTCTTCCTAGTCACAAATTCAGCAACTTCAAAATGAAAATGAAACTAACAGATCTCATGCAACTTCATAATGTATTTTCTTCCTAGTCACAAATTCAGCAACTTCAAAACGAAAATGAAACTAACAACTTACATGTGTTTTCGCTGCACGCTCGTCAACCCACTCCACATTCTTCTTTTTGTGGGTGGCAATGAAGAGCTCATCCGGATGTGCGGGTCGCTTGAGTTTTTTAGCCTATAATTAAAGATAATATATACGGTCACAATGTATATTGAATATAATTATATTAAAGCATTTCAATAACAAATATAATACATACCAATTCAAGTGCAACATCATGGTGAGCTATACGACCAGACGTATGGACTGCCCCACCTCTGCTTGATGATCGATTAATCTTATTTTGTTTGGAGACATCCTTGAACTCTTTTGTCTCCCACTTTGCAAGAAGAAACGCCCATGTATCTACACCCATCCAAGGCGGCTTGTGCGCCTGATCTTTAGCCTTTTGCAATATATCGCGCAGTCGTGCAGCACACCTTTGATGAAACAAGCCTTCCATTTTAGCATCATCGCAACGGTCCCAGCTTACAAGCGACTGACAAGATATACAAAAAATAAATGAAACTCAACAATATACATTATAATCAGAATACTAAAAAAGAAATTACATGTCTTACTTTAAACGTGTTGAACCATTCCTTTCTCTCGATTTGTCTTTCATCGCGTTTAAGCTCACTATAATTATAAAAAGTAACCCGGTAAAGCTTTACTATAACTTTTCAGCACATTTCGGCAACAAGGTTGCCTGGACTTAACCTATGAGGCAAAGGCAAAATGTTTGTTAATTAAAACACATATGTAACACGCAAAGCAATCCATTCACGTCAATTTTAGACATTTCTTCACCTCACAAAGCACCAACAACATCAATGTAAATGTTCTGAAAAGAGGCTATATTAAACTGACAGTAAGCATTCTGAAAAAAGGCTATATTAAACTGACAGTAAGCATTCATGAACTGAGAGATTAGAACATAACACCAACAAAGAGGTATTCATGTTTCAGTTCTGTAATGTTTGAATCCCATTACCTTAAACTTTCCTTTTTAATTTGGATACACTAACTGTAATGTTGCTACCCCTGATCTTGCTAAACTACATAACTGTAATGTTGCTAAACTACCCCTAATCATATTAGAGCTTATACTCTCTACTAATTCAAAAACATTCAGATTCTATTATGTCAATGTACAAAATAGAACATAAAGTGTGCTTACGCATTAGTATCTTCCATAATATAGATCTTCGGTCTCTGCCCATCATCTTGTTCTTGTTGTTCCTCATTAGAAAGTGCTTGGTCCCCCTCTTCTTGAACGTCCTCTTCTGAGGTGTGATGGGGAGGACTTTGCAAAACATGATGAGTATATCCTGGGGTAGGAATGAATCTGAATTCCTCGGAAGTCGGGATTGATGGTTGAGGCTGATCAATAGGTGGCGGTGTTGGGTTTGTCTGAACTAGTGGTGGTGTTTGGTTTGTATGAGTCGTTGATGCAGGCTGCGAAGGTGGCGGTGTTGGATTTTTCCTAGTCTTTGATGGAGGGTGCAAAGATGGTGGTGTTGGATTTGTATGACCTTAATCTTCATTCTTAATCTTCATTTTGTATTGCAGAAGTAACATTCATTCATGCCTAAAAAAGAACTTCCCGTGCTCAACGGATACCCTCGTAAGTGTGTGACCATACAAATTACAAAATATTCTTAAATCTGATATGCTGCTATGAATAGTGATTCAAATTTTGTTAACAGGTCATTAATCCATGCGCATTAATTGCGGTGGTAGTGAAGCAAATGTTAGTGGTAGTATATATGAAGCAGACATAGAACGAAAAGGCGCTTCAATGTTATTTATCACTAACGGTTGGGCTCTTAGCAGCACAGGGAGCTTCATGGACAACGATATTGATTCTGATCCCTACACTGTGACCAATACTTCTAAACTTCTTAATGCCTCTATGGTCAACTCGAAACTCTACACAACAGCTCGTGTTTCGCCTCTTTCTCTAACATACTATGGCCTATGCATGATAAATGGAAACTACACTGTCAAGCTTCACTTTGCAGAGATTATTTTCATCAATGATATGTCGTTTAACCGTCTCGGGAAGCGGATATTCGACGTCTACATCCAGGTAACTGTTACTTTACGTGTTCCAGATGAAAAATAATCGACTTTTATTGAACCACGCGTTGATTTAGATGGAATGTATTGTTATGTCATGTAATTAAGGACACATTGGTGTTGAGAGACTTCGATATCGAACGAGAAGCTGGTGGTACCGAAAAGCCAATTGTGAAGAAATTTAACGCAACCGTCACGCAGAATACTTTGAGGATTCAATTCTACTGGGCTGGAAAAGGAACCACCGAAATACCGACAAGAGGAGTCTATGGACCTTTAGTTTCTGCTATTTCAGTTAATTAATTTCCTAAAATTAACTTGAAACTTTAGATTAAGTTGCAAGTTTGTAACACCAGAGTTGCATATGGAATTCTAACATCTAACAATTCTAAAATTAAAACTAAATGCAATATTCTACACATACATATCTTAAGAACACACAAGTGAAAACTGAAAATGTAGTAATCTAGTGTGACGAATTTGTACGATTGTGTTAACCATATGTAATATGCAAAAAGGTATATGAAGTAACTACTACACCAAATCACAAATAATTCCTGGTTTATCACGGTCAATCACAAATACCAAATTTGTTAGGAAAATTTATGACCCATTCACCACCCAAAATTCAAATCCTAGCTTAACAGTTGCTAACCAAAAGGTTTAATTTAAAATTTTGAAGGCAAAATTAATTTTGATTAAAAATCGGGACAAATGTTTGTAATTAGCCTCTATTCCTCTTTACAAGTTTCTTCACCAGTCTAATCCACCTTCACCCACAAGGTCATCAACATCACCATCACCAGCGGAAATTCGTCCAATTACACTAGACGAGTTTAAAACAAACTACATTTTGTAATTCACACTAATAAACAAACATCCACAAGATGCTATTTGATACTGTAGAAATTCTATATAGTATGGCAACTTGTTCCCCAAATAGGCTAAGTACAAATTCTCATCGAATAATTCTAGCTAATATGTAAATTACGGGTAAAGCCTACCTAAAGACCTGTACTAAAAGGAACTGGTAATCTTAACCAACAAGTCAATAATACAACCAATTTCAGACCCACCGAAGACCTGCCTATCAAATTAGAACAAACTATACTCTATAAAAGGCCAGTCAAACATATCAACACATTGCAGCTCGACAAGTAGGCAAGGTTCAACCTCTTCCATGAACTTAGTGGTTGGCAAAGATTTTCAGTATCAGATTGTTAATGTTGTACGATTTCTAAACTCTACCATTTTAAAGAGTAAAGAAAAACTTTTGAAGAGAAGCTGGGGTTATAATCCTATCCTAAGGCCTGGTACCTCATTGCTAGCATGCCATATACAATGTTTGATACATCCAGTAGCTGCTGCTCATTCACAGTACAAGATTAAGGATATTACTATTAACAATTTTCCAAAAAATAAACTAATTGAACAACTAAACAACGAATTAACTACAAATCAAAGCTAATTGAAAACAATTTAAGGGAGAGAATTTAACAGGATTTCACTACAAATCAAAAAAACGAATTTAATCAAACCTTAAGAAGAATTGATTCGAAACAACTAATTGAACTAACAAATCAAAACTGATGAACCTTATTCACTGAAATAACAAATCGAAAAAAAGAACTAAGGGAAAGAAGAAACTAGAGCTTACTTGAGAAAAAGGAATTACGTCGTCACGACTTCGGTCATGTCGTTACGGCTCCGGTCACCTTCACCTTCAAACACCTGAAACAAGGAACTGAAAGCGATGAAATATGGAATGAAGAAGAAACGATGAGAAGAAACGATGAGAATCTGACAGTGAATGGAATGAAGAAACGTGAATGAAGCGATGGAAAGGATTGTTATTTGAGAAGGGATTGCTGTTTAGGGTTTCTGCTTGGAATGAAGTAAAACGATGGCTTTTTGTTTAGAATGGTTTTTTTTAAAAAAAATTTCAATTGCAATTTTATTTAGTATATAATATTAATATATATTTGAGTTTAATAAAATTTTGATTTTATTATTTTAATTTTAAAAATTTATTTTATAAATTAAAGGGTTAATAGGTATTTACACCCCTGTAATGTTAGCGAATTTTGCTTTTTCCCCCTCGGTTGCCAAAGGCAGGTTTTGGCAACGGTTTTTTCAAAAAAATCGTTGCCAAAACCTGCTTTTGGCAACGGAGGGGGGTAAAGCAAAATTCGCTAACATTACAGGGGTGTAAATGCCTATTAACCCTAAATTAAATTTTAGTTATAAAATCTACTTTTATTTTATAAATTAAATTTGAATTAGATATAACTTCTACTTTTATTTTATAAATTTATAATATTGATTTGTTTTTGAAATCTTGATTCAACATATAATTTTAGTTTTAGTTTATTATGTTTAAATTTTATTTTCAAAATCAAATTTTTTTCTTAATATGTATTTTTGTTTGTTTTATTAATTTATACATAATAATAAATAAATAAAAATTATTTAAAACAATAAAAAAAACAAAAGTGGTGGGAAAAATGAAATAATTTCGCACCAACAATAGCGTCGGCCAAAACCGTCGCTAATATGAAACATAAATGATTATATAATTATTTAAATCAATATATGAAAAGGAGGCAAACGAAATTGATGGAGGGAAATGAAATAATTTCGCATCAAGAGTAGCGTCGTCCAAAACCGTCGCTAGAGTAAAAATTAAACTTTTTTATTAAACAATAATTGTAAAGGAGGCAAACGAAATTGGTGGAGGGAAATGAAATTTTTGTGGTTCAGCCGTAGCGTCGGTTAAAGCCGACGCTAGAGTAAAGATATTAAAAAAATAAAACAATTGCTTGTTTTCTTAGTTAGCGTCGGTTATGTGAGACGTTAAGGAAACGCTAATAGCGTCGGAGTCGGGGCCGACGCAAAAAAATTGCATCTAAAACATGCTTTTCTTGTAGTGCCTACAAGAGCATAGAGACTCAGAGGCCTCAATAGGTTTATAACACGATTTGGTGGTGGGGGCTTACCCATAGTGAAAAGAAGCCATGTGCGATGGTGTTTTGACATTATTTAAGAGACCTGCTAACGTGAGGTGAGAAGCTCTGTTGATGACCTGTGATTCTTGATAGCAATCATATGGTCACCGACGATCGTGTGTTAATAATGTAGGTAACATTGTGCTTTTAAGGGTGTGTAAAATATATGTTATTTGGGGTCTCCCTTTTCTCCTTTGAGAGGAGATGTATTTATAAAGTTATCTAGGATCTAGGGTTTCCTCGAAAAGGGCCACTGCCCACTTAGTTAAAAATGGACAGTTGAATCCCTATTTTCAAGGGAGTCATGAGTCAATTAATGACCTTAACTTTCTCTCTATCTGAGAAACGTCTTATTTCATGTTTCCCACGTAGGGGCGTGGGAAGACTACGGGACAAGGCGATACCTCTCTTCAGACGACCTTCTATCGTTGCCTCTTCAGGGTGGTCCAAGGACATCGCCCTAGGCGAGGCCTTTTACAAATATAACACTATAGTTTTTATCATTCATGTTGAAACATCATGGATAAGAAAAAAGGTTCACTACAACAAAATTGATTTTTTGTATCGCCTAATTTAATAGCACTTTTAAAAAAGTGCTATTAAAATAGCAATTGAAAAAATGTTGATAGTTAGGAGCTAGTCTTGTGAATAATCCTTCAAATAAACATTATCAAGAATGTTGATTCTTTATTTGCACTTTAATTTTGTTTTTTTATAGGTTAAATGGAATGCAAGAGGTCAACCAATCAAGCATAATAGCAAGATGTTTGCTAGTTTCATTGGTGTCACAGTTCGTCGGTTAGTTCCCATAAGCTTGGACAATTGGAGTGCGAAAAGAAATAAAGAGGTTGTAGGGGTTTATAAACAAAACATTTGGGATGAAATTGAAGTAATACACTGACTCAAGCTAATAAGTTGAATTGTTTTAATAAACTGAACTATGTTTTAATAAATTGAATTGTTTGCAGAAAGCTTTTGTAATTGGAGAGGAACATCGTGCTTTTGTATACAGAGAAGCTGGAAAGTTGCACAGGGCATTTAGAACAAAAATGGCAAGGTCATATCTAAGAGATAGTAAGGGTGGTTTTGTTAAACATCGCCCGGCCAAATATTCTTATTGTATAAAACAAGAGGATTGGGATAAATTTGCAGCGCAACGTATGTCTGAAAAGTTTCAGGTAATACTTTTATCACTTGGTTATGGATCCTTAAAGTTTTGCATAATTATAGTTTTACCTCATCGTATAATTTTATAATATATCCGAAGAATTGAATTATAGACCTATAACCAACAAAGTACGAGTCTAAAATGAATCTGAACAGCATGTTCTATCTGTTTTATTTAGTTCCATCATTTTAAGTAGAACTAACATTAAAATGAAGCCCATTCTCAACGTGTGTCCTTCTTTGTTCTACTTCTAGCATGCACCAAACGTGAAACAAAACCCATATGCTATGCCACGTATTAACTTGTATACTAAACACTTTCATAGGATACTAATTTACTTATTCTAAAAAGCAAACGGGAGTATATTAACAGTTCCCATGACTCTAAGTTACACACGCATACACATGTCTATATCCTTCATATCACTGCCTATCACCAGTTTCTTTTGAAAATAGAACAACACATTTTATAAGTAAAACTTTCTATCTTGAAGTGATGGGATGTGTCTGTATTGAAAAATGACAATATATTTTTTGGTTTCACTTTCTATCTTGAAGTGAGTGAGTGATCATGCATGTGTGTTAATGTAAGTGTTGTACATTTGAATGTCAGTCACTATATCATCATCACGTATGAAAATGTCAACCATGCCCTTTATTAAGGTCAGAGAATACAAATGAAAAGAAAATAAAGTTTGAGCATGGAACAACTTTATACAGTGCTTGCAGGACCATATTTTTGACCTTCTCTTAGTTTTGACATGAATACTTGAATCACACAAGTTAGCAAGACCCTATATATAATTATTTAAAATCTCAATTATATGGTAAGATTGTTTATAAGAGATTTAGAATGGATTTTGGTCTTCTATGGATCACACTATTACAGGAGCTCAGTTGCACCGGGTTACCCCTATTTTTTCTAAAAACTAAACTGCAGAGAGAGTCAAAATGCTCCGTAGTCAGTACTATATGAACATTCATTACTTCAAAAGATTATATATTGAAGATGCTAGTATTAATCTAGTAGTTGACCTATAAATTCATTGCTATAATGAAGAATAACAATAATTTTGTTTGGATATCTAATGATGGGAGAAACAGAATGGAACAAAATTATTGTAACAAGCAAAGCCTTTAAAGAATGCAGAGTCTTTCATCATAATGTTACAGCATTTAAGAAAATATGATAGTAACAAGCAGACACATTCCTTTTTCAACAATGTTTTTCTACAACATCTGCACCGTCATCCATAGCTATGCTTTTATCTTTTGTAAGGATCCATACCTGTATACTTTTATCACTTGGTACATTTTTTTATAATTAATGCAGAAAGTTAGTAAGGAGAATCGAGAAAGAGCGTTAAATCCTCAACATCCCTATAGAAAGTCACGTTTAGGGTGTGCTCGTCTTGAAGCCGATATGGTAAGTATGTGTATAAATGTATTGTATAATATTATACTTTTTTTTTAATTTCTATGTTAATTTGTCAAAATGTATATACAGATAGAAGAGCCGGAAGTTGATGAGATAAGTCGTAGTCAAGTGTGGAAGGCTGCCCGCGTCAACAAGAACGGGGTGATTGATAATGAGAATGTTCAAAGAGTTGTGGATCAATGTGTAAGTCGAATGTTAACATTTTAGCCACTATATATGTTGATCAATTTCATTGGCTGAACTTATAAAATCACATGATGATTCTGTGTTCTTGTGGCAGTTGAGTAAACTTTGGTTGTTTCCTTCAATATTATTTTCAATTATTATAATGATTCATTGAAGTCTTTTCAATATTATTTTCAATTATTCTTTTCATATCCTAAACTTTGGTTGTTTCTTTCATACTTATCAATGTCAGGAGAAGTTAACAGAAGCTCTAACTGAAGAAGAGAAACAAGACCTTGGTCCTACAGATATATTATTTGAGGCTCTAAATCTCCCAAACTACCCTGGGCGTGTTAGGAGTTATGGTTTTGGGGTTTCTTCTAAGGACGTATTACCACGCCAAAGTCGCCCCACACAAATGGACTTTCAAAAATTGTATGGCTTTTGCAACACACTCAAAAGTAGATTGGAGGTGCTAGAGAGAGAGAGAAGCTGGAGAGAGATAAGTTGGATAGAGAAAAGCTAGAGAGGCAACAAATCAAACCTGTGGAAGAGAGGCAGCAACCTCAACAAGTGTTAGAGAAGTTCCAACAGTCTGAAAAAGTGGCAGAAAGGCAACAACCTGAAAAAGTGGCAGAAAGGCAACAACCTGAAAAAATAGCAGAGAGTCAACAACCTAGTGATAAAGGTTCTTGTAACCCTGGATCATTTGGCAACATTCCTGAGGTAAGTTGTTTCTTTATTAGCTTTCAAATTCCATATTTTTTTAATAACGATATTAATGTTTTTACATACCTTATTGGTTTAGGGTCTCTTTCCTGTTAATATATATTTATCATCCCCGATTCGTTGTTTGGTTGCTCGTGGCAAACTATATAACACCAAAGGTAACACGGTGCACGGCATGACATTACCACCTGGGTATGTTAAGGTTAATATTGAAGTTGCTATTGTGCCAAATGCTTCATTGCCTATATCTGTTGATGGTGGAGATGTATCCCTGGTTGGTCATGCAATAGGAACAATTGTGCCATGGCCAATGAAACTTCTTGAATTTGCTGCTGAATGTGAAAAGGTAAGTTACTTATTATCAACTTGCTTGATTGTTACTTGTTTTATTATTTGATCACTAACCTTAATTAATACAACTTTTTAGATTCCTGATCAATCCCAAATCAAAGGTAAGAATATTCAACGCAATGTTGAATATTCAGTTTCATCACCTAACAAAAGCAACAAAAGGTTCAAAATTGAAGAGTCTCCTAGAGTTGGTGGTTCAACTGGTCTTGCAAATTTACCATTCCTTGATATGTATGTGAAAAAGATGATGAGGGTTGGATCGTTAATTGAAATAAAAATGGAGGAAAGTATATTTGGTGAGGAGTTTTTAGAGCAGCTACGTGTAGAGAGTATAAAAGAGATTCTTGATCACAATTGGTTAGGTGCATCTATTATCACTGTATTTGCCAGGTACCTCTATTATTACAAATGTTATCCAATCTGACAAATATATTAATATTAATGTTATTTACATTGTTGACATATATTAATATCAATTGTTGTCGTTCATTTCTAGATATTTGTATGACAAGTTTATTAGTCCAAATGGATTAATAAATAAGTTCTCCTTCATTTCCCCACATGTATCACGGGAGGATAATCTAGGAAATGCTATAGCAAAAATACTCTTGAAAGATGAGGAGTTCAAGGATAAGATGATTCTTGCACCTTGCAATCTAGGGTGAGATTTCTATTCAAAAAGTTATTAAATTAAAGAGAACAAACTCTATGGAATCTGAATTTTTAATGCAATAATTAAATGTTGGGTGCAGGAAACATTGGGTGTTGCTTGTCATCAATCCCGATACTGAGGTGATATATTACATGGATCCATTGAATGGTGAGCTAACAAAACATCAAAATTTAAAAACAAAGTTTGAGAAGTGAGTATAGATTCTTTTAATTTAACATTTGTATATGTATTATTATTTATAATAATTACTCATGTGAAGTTAACTTCATTTTGCTAGCGCTTTGCAAATTTATCGTGCTAATAGTAATTCTAAAGTGCCTAAAGTGTCAAAGTCAAAGAAAATCTCATGGCAAAAAATAAAGGTAAGTCAAAATTAATGTTGTTTTTAAACAATTATGTAGAGTAAAATTAATGTATGCAAATGTTTTTTTGCAGTGTCCCCGACAAATTAATAGCATTGATTGTGGATATTTTGTAATGCGATTTATGAAAGAGGTCATCATGGAAAATGAAATTATGATCCCTGCAAATGTATGTGATTTTAATTATTATTATTATTATTTTATAAATTAATGTAATTTAATTCTAACACAATTAATTGTTGATGTTTTAATATTTGAAGTACTTTTCTGACCACAAATGCCGCACCTACTCTCATGATAAGTTAACCGAGATCAAGGAGGATTGGGCTACCTATATGGTGGATGATGTTTTCGGTAAGTTCTTCCTCGACCTGATATTTGATAAACAAAGCAAATATTGTTCATGGATTTAGAGTTCAAATGTTTTGATTTAGATGTTCAATTTCGTTTTTTCAGTTGGATTAGAGTTGTCATATAAATAATTATAGTGGTCTTTTGGTTTATTGAGTGTTCTTTATTGGTCTCCAATTGAAACTTTGAAATTGGAAAATACGGAAAATTGACTTGTATTGTGACTTTGTTTTGGAATTTTATCATATGTGAGTGGTTTGGTTTACCTTAGTTTGGTGTTTTATCATTTGTGGGTGCCTGGTTCATGAAAGCAAATATAGTCATTAAAAGCATCTAAAATGAGTTCATGCAATCAACATTTTCTTTAATATTAATGTGAGTAACTTGAAATTTAATTAGTTTAATTTGGTTGACAAAAATTTAGGAGCACTTTGTATATTGTATATATTAAGTTGAGTGTCTGGTTCATGAAAGCAAAAGTCAATTTCATATTAAAGTGTTAATCTACTCCCTTAATTATCAATTTTACGTAATAGTATTTTGTTTTCAGTTTCCACATTCTAGTTAGACCCACATTAAATGTTTGATTATTTTATATATCTTGAATTGGTTTTTATTGTACAATACATAATCAATATTTCTTCTATGATACAGGAAAACAAGAAGCGGTTATTTTGCCTAGCTAAATGATTAGTACTCATGGATTCAGCGCTTTTGGTTTCATGAAGAATAGGAGAATTACTTGGTGTTGCTTTGTTGTCGTTTCTTATTTTTTAGGTGTTTTATTTAGAGAATACGACTTGTTATTTTGGGATTTGGATTAAAGTACTCTTAGATTGGATGCATGCATCTATAAGTTTGGCTATGCAAATGTCCTCTTATTTTTAAGTACATTAATACCTTCTATATATGTTATGATATTTGTAAACAAGAGGATTTGATTTAAAATGTTATTTGGTATTTCAGCAACTTAAAAGCAACATTATATGGTATTGAGTTGAATGTGGTTTTTTTATATTTGCACACCAATAGAATCATTGCAAAAAAAAAATTATCATATATTAGCACTTTCTTTGAAAGTGCTATCAAACATGAGTCATATATTAGCACTTTTTTTTAAAGTGCTATAAAAAATGAGTCTTATATTAGCGCTTTATTCTAAAGTGCTATCAAACATGAGTCATATATTAGCACTTTCAATGAAAACGCTATCAAATATGTGTTTTTTAATAGCACTTAGTTTGAAAGTGCTATCAAAATCACATTAAAACACACACAAAATGCACACTTCAATAGCACTTTAGAAAAAACGCTATTATAAACGGGCACTTTAATAGCGTTTTAGAAGTGCTATTAAAAAAAAATTGTTTACAATAGCGGCGCGGTTAATAGCGCTTTTAAGTGCTATCAAAAATAAAAAAAAAAAAACGCTATTAAATAGCTTATTTGGCGTAGTGGTTGTAATTTTTTGTAAGTGATCATGTTATGGATGTATCCAAATAAATCAAAGCATAGAGGAAAAGACAAGCCAGAATAGAGTGATCGTGGGGCGTGAAGGGAATCCCATCCGCTTCAAGAGAGATGACATATCTATCCAGCCCCAAATTTGGATGCACTTCATTCTCCACAACATTATTGCAAAAATTCATACTTCATTTGCGACTCTCTACACCAAACAACTTATAAAGTACATTCTAAATGAAAAATAGGTGGACATTTCTAAGGTGATTCAACAAAATCTATGATATCTTGAATTCACAACAAAAGCATGGTCTTGCTTTTCCTGGCTTAATCACAAGACTATGCAAGAAATATAATGTGGAGATCCTAGAGCACTAACATTTCTATATGACCTCTAAATCGAATGATGATTTTGCAACTCGCAAGTGCATGAGCCGAAGAAAAAGGTGACCGCCGCCACCACCAATTTCTCCTACTTCACCATCGAGGATAACCAAGGTAAATGTTGCGCTATAGTAGACCATATTTTAGGCCCATATTTGTTTACCAAATCAACTATTATTTTATCTTCCTATTTGCATTCAAATTACTAGGTAAGTTAACTAAAGATACTTGAACGAAAATGAATAGAATAGAATATTAAATCTTAATCAACACGAAATTGTCAAGTAAATAATCAACACATGCAAGAAATGAGAAGAATATATTACCAATTTAGACCATAGAGAATAATCTCTATTCAATTCTTTGCATTGCAAAAATAATTGCAATAATACAGACTACAATTAGAAATCATGACATACACATTAACAAAAAATCAGACTAATTATTCATGTTCATCAAAGAGTTAGTTTGGCCCTCTGGAGAAAGGGAATCTTTGACTTGACGCTCACCATCATCCTAATTTTTTTTATTAATGTCATTCAATAATGGACTGGATATACTATAATATTAGATTAAGAGAGGTGAAATAGGATAGTGTTTGCAATCAGGGTTTTAAAAAATGTCTGCAACCGCGAAAACAGCCGCGACAAAACGGTTTTGGAAGATGTCAAAACCGATACTGTTATCACAATTTTCTATATTAAAGAACAAATTGTGGTTAATTCACACCACGACGATTACAATACATCTGTACTGACCGAAATTGCACAAACCTTTACGCGACCATGACGCGACTGTAACCGTTTTTTAAAACCTTATTTGCAATACTTATTCAAAGCTCTCTAGTTTCCTTATTGATGTAAAGTAGACCATACAATTTTATTTATTGCATGTGGGACTATCCATTTAGTTGAAACTATAGCACCAAACAAACTTAACTCTAAATCTAAGACAGTTACAACTGCTACACCTGCTGATACAACAGCCAAACCCCAAACATGCATCATTGCATTAAATACATCGTAATTACTATTATAACATATATTCCATAAAAACTATCATAATCTTTTAAGTTTTTATATATGATTGTGACATCATCAAGGGTGAGTCACATTTTTATATACATTTTTATATAGCTAAAGAAACAATGCTACTTAATTAGCAAAAAACTAAGAGCAGAACTATAGGACTATCTCATTTGGGTTCCATCGAGCATTGTTCAACTAAATGTTGTAGTAAACATGTCTATTAGTTGGTCACATCAATGAAATTACAAAAACACGAGAGACAAAGGTATACCTCAAGCTCTTATGCAAAAATAAGGATACGGACCTAAGATATAGTTTTGAAGTATTAGGAAGATCCTAAAGTTGGTTGGAGATAGAGCATTGAAATAATATATATAGAGGGTTATTTCTCACCTTACCAACCGATTTTATAAAGATGTGTTAGGTCAAACTCTAATATAGTATCAGAACAGACAAAAATAATTTTTTTTTAATTATTGTATTTCTCATGACACATTTCCGAAAATATATTTTTTATCGTTGAAACAAACATACCTTGAGCAACTCAGCATACGGTAGAAAAATGAATGATATTATTTTTACATTTTGATTGAGAAATATATGGTTTAATAAGTTTAAAGTTATCCTGAAATATTAATAACAATTCTATTGCAAGTACTAAGTTCAATTTTCAATAGAAAATGATATAAATAAGTTGTTACAAATCATAAGGAGAAAGTATTAACTTCCTATCAAACTAATCAAGATTCGCCATATAGTTAGAAAGTATTAACTTCTAACTATATAATTAAAAGGGATTATTAAAAAACAAAAATAATGCTTCAAAGTAATTACTTTTTTATCAAAATATTCAAAATTTGTTAGAATGGTTCACATAAAGGAGTAACAATTGAATTCATTAAATTTAAATTATTGATCTAGTATTCCATCCTAAGCGGCTATATTTATTTAAATTTAAATTTATTTATTAGTATAAATAGATTATCAATATTTATAAATTAACGACCTTAAAAAAAAGTGAAATTAATTTCACAGTTCAAATGCTGCAATCTTTAACTAGAATTGAATTATAGGGAAACATAGTAACTTATAGCTAGATGTTTCACCTAAAGATAATATCAATAAACTATGCTGATAATTATTAGTATTTGATTCAAAAGTGTTGCATACTTGCATAACCTTCTTGTCAATTATGCTATTCTCTTATCTCCTCTCCACCATAGCAAGTTGCAAGTATTCGTGCCTAGTGGCTTATTTTAGACTCCTATAAAAGGCATATTTCAGAACATACATGTAATTAAAGACTAAAAGAACAACAATATAGAGTCTCTTTAATTTTCTCACATACTATTTAGTACAATATGGCATCCATGAAAGCTGACAAACCCATTGGCACCCAACTTTTTGGGCAGGCCAAGAAAGAAACTAGTGATGTTGCACTAAAGGGTCAAGCTTCCAAATCAGCTTCAAAGAAACCTCAACAGAAGCCTCAAGAATCTAATAAGAAAAAGGTTTCTATTTATCTCACCTCTTTTCCATGAATATGATATATTATATGTGAATAATTACCAAAATAAAGTTTTTGATCTTTGGTTGTGTATAGGGAAAGGGAAGCAAACCAGCTGCTAAAAACAAGTAGTCTTACTTTATTGAAGGAAAGTGACTTGAAAGCCACATCAACAATGAATAACAACTCAATAAAATGATATTTTGTAACTTACTTTTGTTGTTGTAGCGAAGGGGCCATGAAGTTCCCTTAAATAAATATCTAGGCATGGTGATATAATCAAAATAATATTTTGCGTTTTAAAACAAGGGAAAAGCTAACATGTGCCCCAAGGGCACAATTTAATAAGCTATTTATAGAAATATTTTATTGAAACATGTGCATTCAATGTCTCGAAACTTTAAATATGACTTTATTACATTTAATTATATTTGACCTTTTCTAATTATAGTATCCTTAACATATTCCTTTAGGGGACATATTAGCATGACCCTTAAAACAATTATTGTCTCTGTTTTATTCCAATATTTCAAAATTTTGGAATTTATAAAAAACAAATTTTATGTAAGTAGTGAAAGTTGAACTCACGATTTTATAGGTTTTTTTACCAATATCAAAGTCTAGTAAAATTGTTTTAAAAAATACTACTAAAATTATTAATACTTTTTTTTAATAAAAGTAAATTATTGAATTAAAAGAAAAATAAAAAGAATGAGAAATATAAAATCTAATTCATAAAAAACTATGAAAAATGATAGTTAGACATATATCACAATAATAAAAATGCATGCATTGACTAATCTGTCCGCAGATGTATTTCTCTCTTTGAAAATGTTAGATATCTTTAATTTAAAAGAACTGTGTGTAAAATATTCTTTCATTTAATTAAAAGATTTCAAGGGACAATATTCACATTAAAAATGCACAAAGATTTCCCCCATTCTTCCTATTAGTATATTCTATAGCAAGCATGATTCCATACAAAGATTCCCCCCATTCAATTTTAACTGAGAAAGCTCCTAAAAATGTTATTGAATTAACCCTAAATATGCTACCACAAGTTGATATTCTAGAATTTTCTTTTGAAGCTTCATCTATGTTGCACTAAATTCAATTATGACTAGAAAAGCACCAAATAACTTTTATGATTCTAGGTGCGGAACGAGGTTAAAAGTTGATGTCAAATTATTTAATAATTGTAAGCCTGTGAATTGAATAGTACCCGTTGGAAGAATTAGATGTCATATAGATCAATTGTTTAACTTGAAAAATGTCTCTGTCAAAGTCAATTTCACCATTTTGAAAGTTGATATAATTTCTTGTGTGCCAAGTTTTCCATAGAGTAATTATGATAAGTCATAATCAGATTCTGAATTTGAGAGCTCCAACTTCAACCATGAAGTTTGAATAAGCTTTCATGACTAGTTTTATCAACGTTCATGTCAAACAACCACTTCATCTAATATCAGAAAAGTAAGGTGCACTCGCATCTAAGAATAAGTAGTTTATAAGTACTGTTTGTACTCTGTTTTAATACATCATGGTTTATAAAAAAAATAGTTTATAGTTTCCACATCATGATCGCAGATAAAGAACATCAATACCATATACATTCTTTTTGGAATTAGGTTATATTTTGTTGTAATAACATTATGCATTAGTTTCCAAGTTACTAATGACTTAGCAGAAGCTATAAAGGGGTGTCAAGTGAATTTTGTCCAAGAAGGCTCAATGTGATCCATCCTGGTACAATTGTAGTCATAATTTGAGGATAGATCGTAATTTGTAGAGCATATCCAAATGAGTTCATTACTAGTAGTATTAAAATGGCATGTGAATCTTTAAAATGTCTTTAACAATTTGAGTGGCCTAAATGGATAAGCCATGAGTAATATTCTAATCGATGTTATGGATAATGAAATAGACCTTAGAAGTTTGCATAAATTGAATATGCACTAGCAATACTAGGTGTACATCTTTAATTTTGTATCTCCGTCAATTGTCAGTCCATAAACCAATGTCCTTCCTATACCAACATGCCATCTACATTGTTCCTTCAGAAAGGAAAATGAATGATTAATGTCAGGCCATATTGACAAAGACATATGATGCAGTATTGACTTTTTGTTCATGAAGAATCTCTTAATAAGCATAGAAGACCAATGATTATTGATAGTCAATAACTTTTAACAAAGAGATAAACAATAAACTTTGTTTATTATCTTAGTATCTCTCATGCCAAGATCTCCTTCGGGCAAAGTTGATCCAATAACCTTCCAAGATATAGTAATCATCTTTCTGGGGAATCCAAGATAGTTAAGCGGTGTCTGACTGTCTGTCCCACAATGAATCCAAACATATATTCAATGAGCCTTAGCCTAGATCTAGAACTACATCCACCATAAAGTTTATACTCAGTTG
Organism: Vicia villosa; assembly: GCF_029867415.1. Taxonomy (NCBI): domain Eukaryota; kingdom Viridiplantae; phylum Streptophyta; class Magnoliopsida; order Fabales; family Fabaceae; genus Vicia; species Vicia villosa. Next base: position 103,678,881 of record NC_081180.1, on the reverse strand, counting down.
GACTGATGTATTAACCATAATTCTGACCATATTCTTGAAGGAGATAGTTAATAACTTGAGCATTTTTCCTGGTAATGTTTTAGAATATCATAATGCCATCTACAAAAAAAAGTGTGACTAGGAATGGTTGTCTTACCAACAAATATGAAAGTCAACTTTCCATGATCCACCAACATAGATAATTGAATATTATGTGTCTCTTCAATAATGCAAAAGAGTAAGGGAGACAAAGGATCTCCTCTCCTTACTCCTTAAGAGAAAAAAATCATGCAATTTTCCAATTTATCATGATTGGTAATTTGGTTGAGTGGCAAATGGTAATAATACAATCACAAAAATTTTGATCAAATCCAAAATGAACAAGAAATTTAATAAGATATTGTCAATCTAAAATATCAAAGGCTTTTTTGATGTCTATCTTTAAAACTATACTACCTCCCAAAGGATTTCTTATCCAACATATTAATGGCTTCTTAAGAAATCTCAATGCACTCATAAATATGTCTGCCCCTAAAGAAGCTTCTTTTGTATTCTGAAACAATTTTAAGAACTAAGATGACCAACTTGTCTATAATGATCTTAGTTATGATTTTGAATAGAAAATTTGCAAGTGTGTAATACGGTGGGAGAACTGACTTTTTTGTTTTGTTTTTCACAAAACATGTTGCAGTTAGCAAGAGTCGCCACCGACTTTTATTTTATCCAATTTAGCAAAGGTATGAAAGAACAAGAAAGACCTTTAATAGATTTTGAGTTCAGGGGGTAGGTTATACAAAGGGAAAGTATTAGCACCCTTTGTATCCATGATTATTCACGGGCTCTTAAATGATTAGATCACTTTAATTTGTTTTTGTTTGAAAAGTGGTGTGTGTTTAGAAAATATTTAACTTTGTAATGATTCTCGTACGAATGTATACAAAGTGTTTATTTTGAAAATATTTTTGAGAGTGTGAGGTGTGAAAAGTAAATTTTGATTTACTTTGAGTTGTGAGCAAGCATTCAAAAGTTACTTACCCCTAATTTGTAAGGTCTTTCTTGTACTCATCATTTTTCTCGAGAGATAGTACTATCCATACCATAAGTGGTTCGGTAGTACTATCTATTGGATGTGGAGGGACAACGAAGGGTCATTGAATGGTCATAGAAGGCAACATGTAAGGATACCTTAGCAATTCGAAAGGGACTATCATCATTTTTCCATAGGGTCATCGAGGGACAATATCATCTTTTTGTAGGAAACTTGAAGGGTCACCGAGGGACGATGATCTTTATATCAAAGGGACTATGATGATTTATTCGTAGGCAACTTTTGCTAAGATATCCCTACGCTCGAGGGATATGACCAAGTAATCGAAAGTCAATGAAGAGAGGTTACCCTAGGGGTGCAAGTGTGCAAGGTGTGTTGTTTACAGTTATTTTATTTTGAGTTATTGTTATCTAACGTTTGATTTTATTCTTGTCATACAATCTTATTAGTCATACATCTAGCAGTTAATACAGTTATAAAGGGTGCAGAAAGTAAAGTGCAGAGTAAATCCTAATTACTATAACAAGGCTTTGGGACAGATACAGTATCAAAAAAACCTTGCAGAAAAATAAAGTGCGGCAAGTAAAGGCCCTAAGCTATTACATCCTGTGAGCAGTCACATTATTTAAGAAAAAAATGCGAGGAAAGAATTAAACTACGCTATTACAAGGCTTTATGCAACCTATACAATTTTCTATGAATTTAAATAGTGAAATCAATAAAATTAGGAAAAGGTTGAAGTCTTAAAAAGAAGAAGTTTTAGGGTTTAGAAAAAAAATTTAATGCTTAGTAAGAAAGACTAAATTTTAATTAATCAAACCCTAGCTCTAAATTGATTTTAATAAACCCTAAATATTTAATTGATTAAATTTTGTATTTTTTGTAATGATTTTTATTGAAAACAATAATTTAAAAATTATAATTATAATTAAATTAAATTAGTTAAATTAAATAAAAAAAGGTTAACGAACTAATTAAAAACCTTAATCCTAATTATTTTGTAAAAAAGTTTATTGGTTAAAATAATTAGAAATTAAATTAGAATAACTAGAGGTTAAATTAGAATAATTAAAAGTTAAATTGATTTTGAAAATAAAAGAAAGAAAATGTAAAAGGAGTGAAAAAAAATGGGCGCAGGGGATCAAACCCACGCCCTCCTGGTTATAGATTCTCACACCTTGCCATCTAAGCTGTACGTTTTAATTATTAATGGATCCGCGATCAACCAATAAATATGAAAGCGCAAACAGAATATTAGATTCAAACATAAGTCAAACTAGGTCCCATGTATTTCGAATTTCGAATGAGCGAATCAGATTGCTTGAACGTGCCACACAAGCTGGAGACTGGTCAACACCGCCTAAGACACTTGAAACCACCGTCTTCTCCGACAGGTTTTTTTTTAACCTCTGAAATAACAAAATTAAACGCAACAATGGTGGTGCATGTTTTCTCTGAAAGTGCCTGTAACTAGGGTTTCGAAGCTTTGAGAGCTTGATGCCCTAATAGTGGTGAATCACGATTCCTGCGTGTAAGCTTCAAAACGATGGTTCTAAACAAGTCCAGGCATGGTCATTAACACATATATGCACATAGAATTCATTTAAAATGCATGGATTAAAATTTTGAATTTAAAGAACATGAGCAAACTGATGGGGATGAGACACGAAGTTTGAGCGTGCTTCAAGCTTCAAGAATGACTGGGTTGTGTTCCTGGAAGTCTCAGGATGATGGTAGGATGCTTGGAACCGGTTGAAACTTGCTGGAAAATATTTTTGATCGTGCCCTAGTTTGGATAAAAAATTGAAGCTTAGGAACCCTATTCTCTTGGCCAATTTCCGTGTCACCTATGGTCTGACTTTGTCGAGTATTTATAGGAGAAAGATTTAGGTCAACTATTTTAGAAAGGAATCATGTAATTGGAGAGACAGAGATTTAATTGGAAATTATATTAAAACTTTCTAAATTTGATCCAATCTTGTTCAATCAAGCCTCACACGATTTTTTGAGCTTCAAGTTATAGTTTTTGGGCCTCCATGTGATCATAAACCAAGTCTTGTAATTTAACCCATTTATTTCATATTTTATTTAATTTATTTAGTATTTAAATGAATAGACTTCAAATAAATATAAATAAAAATCATAAGAGTATGATGATGGATTTGTAGGCCCTAAATTAGGTCATGGACATGTTTGAAACCCAAAACTTAGACCCATTAGTCCAAAATTTAAGTTTTGCTCACTTTGACTTTTTGCATTTTCTCAAAAATAGCTCAACTTGCACAAACCATAACTTGATCAATTTTTACCATATGAAGGTGATCTTAAGATTTTTAGAAACCTCAAGATGTCTACCACAATATATTTTTTTTGTCATTTTTCCATTTGAAGTCTTTATCTTTATGTAAAATGCTTTGACAAAAGATGTGTTTGGGTTGACTTTCAAAATGACCTATAATGTTCTGACCTATATCTCTCAAATGAATCACTTTTGGCTTTGCTCTTAGAGATACAAAGTTGTAGAGAAGTGAATTTCCTTCAAAATAAGCTTTGGTTGAAAAATTTCTGATGAAGCATGTGAAAGTTATGTCTGGTCAAAGTTCAGTTGGCTTTTGCTCTAGGAAACCCTAATTTAGTAACTTTTAACTTTCGATGAATCTTGAATTTTCTTGATGAATCATGATCAACCCTTGATCAAATGATGAATGTGACTTCAAAACCTTGATGTTGACCAAAAATCTTGAAGTTTGATTGTATGTTTGACCATAGTTGAGTTTTTACCCCCACACAATCGACTGTTGACCATTTGAGCATTTGAGCATTTGACTAAGTAATTTTGCACTGTGAAACTTGAAACTTCGCATGGAGGTAATTTGAGACATATTAAGCACTATGAAGTCCACTTGAGGCCTTGGAAGTTCCATTTTATTGGGAGAAACCAAAACCCTAGTTAGAGGCCCATTGCTTAGGAGGGGTGTATGTATGCTCAACCTTGTGTAGTCTTGAGCAACCAATGATTCTATGAGCCTCGAGAGACCTATTGAAACAACTTGTCTTGAAGATGTGAGGGAAAATTTAAGGGTGAAAAAAAGTGTAAGAGATCTATATTGCTAAATTGAATATGCTCGATGTTGTTTTGATATCAAAGTCGCATTTACTATATTCATATTAGAAAAGATCCAACCTTGTTGAAATAATTGATTCACTAAACTGATCACATTATTCCATAATATATCCATAATATATACCACAATGTAACACCTTGATTTTTAACAGCGAGAGTGTTTTTTCTTTTAAATCAAAAATAGTATATTAGAAATCACTAACGACTTTTAAAGTTAATACAATCAGAGTAAAATCATTTTATTGAAATATTTTTCGGAAACTACAATCAGAGACTTGTCTAGTGTTACTAAATATTTTCACCACTTGAACATACTTTCCTACATAGTGTTTGATATTAAATAGTGATCAATACAACTTACACTAGTAAGCATTTCTTCTATGACAACATACTTCATAAAGAGTAAATAGATAACACTAAGAACATAAACCTAAGCTAATCTTGAAATTTAATCCAAAGATGACTTACTACGAATGACCCACAATGACATCGAGTCTCGATGATTTCAATCACGAAAAGAAATCGTGATCTTGCTATGTTTTCACGAGACAATGATACGCAAACATCAAAAACTTCTAAGTACCTGGGCCTTTAATCTAAGTCCATAATAATAGTTGAGGGTCACAAACTGAAAATAACATATATGAAAGAATATAAACAAGTATAACATGACATATCACACTAATAACATTTATTTCAACATAAAACAAAACACATAGCCTAATGCAAACTCTACAGGTGACCGGATTTTTGTGAAAGTAGGAGATTAACTCCTAAGATACTAAGGCAACACACACACACACACACACACACACACACACACACACACACACACACACACACACACACTTATAATATTTTTAAATCCTCTCTTTACTAAACTAAACACCTAAAAATGTTTTTAAAACCTAGCCAATTGATTAGGGGATTGTCAGCTTGTTTGGGGAAAATTTTGAACTATCTAATCCATCAACTTTATAGCCTAATCAATCAGATGAAGCCTAATCGATTATGATAGTCTCTTAATGAGTGGTAATGGCTCTATATCAGAACTTCCCTTTTTGAGCCATAATAATCGATTATTGTGAGTATTTAATCAATTAGGTCATTTAAAAGGCCCGTGAATTGTTTCCATTTTGAGTCAATTATTTTCCTATATAAATAAGGCTTTTCCTCACTTCATTTCACAAAATAATTAGAAATTTCCAAATTCTTTAAAATTTATCTCTGTTTTCTCTCTCTTTAAATATTTTCTTTCACCAAAGTTGCCTTAGTGCCTTGTGAGTGAAGAATCTTGTGAGGAAAGAGTTGTATCGGTGTCGTGCTACTGTTGTTATTTTTAAGAGTGAGATAATCTTGAAGAATTTAGTTTGGTTCTTAAGATTAACCCCTTACAAAATATCTATTTAGTTATAGAACTCAGCCTGGAAAAGTATGTTCGATTATTGAGATCAGCCTGTGAAATCTCTATTCGGTTCGAGATTTCATTATGTGGAAAAGCTCTCTTTTGGTTAATGGATTTGATAGTGTAAAATCTCTTGATTCAATTGTATCATGGGTTCATGAAGATAACCTATAAAAGCTTAATACTATAGTGAAATCTCAAGAAAATCTCTTAGGGATAGAACTAGGTCAATGTCCGGTTGAACCTGAATAATTTTCTAGTGTTATATCTCCAACACTATCTCTTTAATTTCCTTACTTACTTTATTGTTTTTTACTTTCTTTCTGTTACTTTTCTCTCTTTGATTTTTTCAATACTAACACAATTTGCTTTTTATGTAACAAAACCTTAAAATTATTCACGAATTTTGAATATCACATTTCACCCCCTCTTATGCCTCGAGCCACTTGTCCAATAAGTGGCATCAACGCATAACTCTAGTTAAATATTAATCTTCCTAGGAGGAAAATGACTTCAAGCTATTCACTAAAAAATCCACATCCTTTGATGGAGAAGGTTACAGTTTGTGGAATGAGAAAATGAAGTTTTTCATAGAAGAGGTGGATCGTGGTATTTGGAAGGATGTGAAAGAAGACCCATTTATTCACGCACACAAAGTTAATGGTCTTGTAGTAAACAAACTTGAAAAGGAGTGAACCAAAGATGATGAAGAAAATGTGCAGCGCAATTTGAAGGAAATAACTATCATTATTACCACTCTTCGTCTTGATGAATTTTTGCAAGATTCTCACTGCACAATTTCAAAAGTAATATGGGACATCTCCAAATTACTCAGGAAGGAACTAATGAGGTAAAAAGGGAAAATTTGGGCGCATTAACTCATGAGTATGAAATTTTCAAAATGAAGCCTGGAGAGAACATAAATCAAATGCAAACACGGTTTACCCATATCATAAGTCATATGATAACTCTGGGAAAAAATTTCAAGTGAGGATTTGGTTGTGAAAATTCTTAGATGCCTAAACCATAGTTGGCAACCTAAAGTCACTGCAATTTATGAATCTAGGGATTTAGCAACCATAGACTCACTAACTCATTTTGGAAAGTTGTAGGAACACAAGATTGAGCTAAAGAGACTTGCTAATGACGAAAAACATGACAAAAAGAAGAGGAAAAGTATTATACTAAAATCTACTAACATCAAAGGTATGGAATCACAAGATGGATACGGTTAATGTGATATTAATAAATACATGAAACTCATGTTTCAAAAATTCAAGGAGTTCTTGAGGCATAATTTTTTTTCAAGTTTCTAAGAGAAAAATGAATAAAGATACTCTTTTATTCTCATAGACCACCAATGCGGAAAGGAGGGCACTTAATACCAAACTTCTCTCAAAATTAGAGAAGATCCAAGAAACCAAAAAAAGAAGTTAAGAGAACCCACATATCTTGGGATAACAATAATGTAGAATCCTCTTACAATGAAGAAGAAAACATGTGTCTCATGGAAACTCATGAAGAAGATGAGGCTCTTATTTTTTTTATCAAGACGTGTTTCACATATGGAAAAAGCTAACTAAAGAAACAAGTAAATTATAACAAATTGTCTCTACCTCCAAAGATATTTTTTCTTCCCTTGAATTGAAAAAAAAAACTTATTGGAAGAAATAGAAAGTCTTAAAGAGAGACAAGATGATATAATTCAAAATTTCTCCTCTTCTCACAAAATTGATGATTTTGAAAACACACTTGAGAAAAACAACCTTGAGAGATTTCCAATAATCATAGTTTGTGCCATCAAGATTAGGTGATTGATTTAAATATGCTCATTTTTTAGTATTGTCCATTTTGAACCGATTATATAGATCCCCTAGAGCTCACCTAACTAGAATAGGGGTTACCGATATGATGCTAATTGAAATTAAGTTTTATGGATAACAAGATGTCCAACACACTATTGAAACAATGTGTATGATAAGTATAATATGTAACAGACTAAGTAAAGGCGAAATATAAATAATTGGATTTGGTAACCCAATTTGGTGCCAAATCACCTATGTTTGGAGGGCGTTAACCCAATGAAAGTAGTTTTGGTCTGCCAAAGGCCCAAAGAGCTAAGGCCCAAATTAATACCAATCCACTCCAAATGACCCAAGGTATTAAAGTCATATCGCATGAAAGGAAATGGACCTACTAATGATCTTGGAAATTTCCAACACGGAAAAAGAGATTATAAGATACCTCCGAGGTTATAAGCTCCTAGCGATAAATTTTGACCAAGTGCAATCGAACTACCAGATCTTCACCGAGCAAAGCCAAACGCTCACAAATGAGGAGGTCATTTGACCTTTAGCAATTTGATTGCTCACTCTCATAGAATAGTAAAGATCGCACCTATAG